>NC_056729.1:524689335-524890941 GCF_019279795.1 Protopterus annectens
GCTTAGCACCTCAGCTGTCCTTTTACCCCTTAAACCACCCAAAACCCCCAAATTTATAATAGTCTCATACCATTTCAAGAACTCCCACTAGGATAGACCCTGTATAGAGCACCCTATTAGTATAGACCCCATTTAGAACATCCAGTTATATTACACCCCCTCCATTTTCTCTCCTCACTGTGAAAACAGGATTTAACCTAGCATTATGGATGGTCAGTTTCCCTACATTTCTACTGCCAGCCTGATCGACATGGGTATCCTAAGGCAGTGTAGCAAATGCCTCATATGCACTGACTACCCTCTACTCCTAAATCACCCAAGTACAATTTATGAGAGATGCATCTACACTAAAAATCTGGAATCCTTGCTCTCTTATGCACACAACAGTAACACTGAACAGCTTGTCAGCTCACATAGTGCACCACCTATGCAAACCGTGCACTCAACACATAAACCATCATACATGGAGGTGCTCACCAGAAATGTACCTAAACACCAGAGGCTTTCAGTTACTGGGTAAGGCACTTGCCTCTCCATAGTGCCTTTTGAGGCAAGGTCTCCAAAACAAAATTTCCAACATGAAAATATCACTCACAAATAAATTAAAGGTTATACTGCTAAACAACAAGAATTTAAATCAAAAACTGCACTGTCTGGAAGGACACCTCACCCTGGAGTATGTTGATGTCTGTGCAGTCACAGAAACTTGGCTCATGGCCACAGAGAGTACCTTGGCCTTGCAAGCTTACAATGCCTTCCCCACTTTCAGACCATAAAATGAATATGTGAGAACCAAAGGAGGAGACATATCTATCTTCATCAAAGATAAATACACCTCTAGACTGGTTAGACAAGAAAACTCCATATCGTTACTCCACGTTCAACTAATTGAGGGTAAGACCCCCCCTTCAAGTTACCGTTAGCTATAGGCCCCCTTCAATGAACCAAGATAATCATGCTGTTTATTTGGAACTACTTTAGTCAATCAAATTACAACCAAATACTTTAGTCATGGGCAATTTTAACTATCTCCATTGACTGAGAAATTTATATGAGTACCAACAGGCACAAAGGTTCCTGGACTTTGCTAACACTAATGCCGTGGAACAAATCATATGGAACCCCACAAGGGGCTCAAATATTCTTGACCTGGTCCTCACTAATGTGGATGACTGTTATACCACCATAAGTATATGATACTCACTAGTTAAATCTGATTACAAATTAGTCACATTTGAAGTATCTATAACCCGTGAAACCCTCTTAGGTGAAATCCAGCTAACAAATTTTACCAGAGCTTATTATACCCTCCTAAGGAATGGCATGAATAATTTCCAAGCTCTTGTTCCCACAGATGACATTTACAAATATATTAAGGTATATGCAAATGTCCTTTACAGACACTTATACGCATGTACTGACACAGCTGTACGTGATAGGATCAGAACAAGATAGTCAAGAAAAAACAAGCCTCCCTGGTGGACACCTAACATTAATAAGTTATACAACAACAGGAAGAAGTTGCTGTCTAAGAATAAAATAGGGAGGTCCCAGCATTGGAAGGTAACCCTCCTCTGCTTGAACATACAAATAAGGCAACTTGTAAAATCCTCTAAGGGCAACTTCGAAAAGAATTTAGCAACCATAGCTGAGGATAACCATAAGGCATTCTTCAGCTATATCCATAACCTAAAAGGTAGGACTCAAACATATGCTGAACTAGCTGTGGATGGCATCACACACACTGATCCTGTAAAAATAACTAACCTATTAGCTGACAGGTTTGGTGAAAATTTCACCCCTCTATCCCCTCCAAACATTTCTCAAAGCATCCCCTCTACATCTCTCCCACCTTGCATCTTCAAAGAGCAAGTCATTAATACTCTCTCCAAGGCCAAAAAGTGGAACTGGATGGCATCTCAGGACATGTTTTAAATGGTCTAAAACATGAGTTAGCAACTCCATTCGGTACTCTCTTCAACCACAGCCAGGGTATTGATTTTGTCCCTGCTGAATGGAAAACAATGACCATCATCCCCCCTTCATAAAGGTGGTACAGTAACAGACCCAGGGAACTACAGACCCATAAGCTTAACCAGCCTTATATGTAACATGAAACAAATCATCATGGACCTTATAAATAAGGATATAGGTGATCTTCCATTCCTTGATCTTACATAGTTTGGTTTTGTCAAAGGCAGGTCATGCCTGTTAAACCTGGTAGACTTCTTTTAAAATGTTACCAGAGCCATAGAGGAAGGCATATCGTGCATACAGCCTACTTTGACTTAGCAACAGACTTTAACACAATCCCACATTTGGGCATCATTGATAAACTCTCCCAGTTGAATATCAACCATTATTTTGTCAGGTGGGTTGTTAACTGGCTTACCAACAAATCACCCTCAGTGAAAGTTGGGGACTTTATTTCAACCAGCAAACCTGTCGCTAGAGGGTTTCCACAAGGGGTCAGTGTTGGTTCCCCTATTGTTTGGAATATACTTCTCAGAAGTTCAGGCCAAAACAGAGGGGCTGTGGCAGACTAAGTTTGCTGCTGACTGCAAATTAGGTGCAATCACTGAATCCCCAAACAATGTCAAAATACTTCAGGAGGGACTTACACAAACCAATGACTGGTCTCAAAGCCATGGATTCAAACTCAGTGCAAAAAATGCATTATCATCCCCTTCGGTAAAACTGATATTTATGCAGACTATCTTATAATTAATACTACCTTAAGTAACAACTCAGTAGTGAGAGACTTGGAAACACAAGTTGACTGTAGCCTAAACTTTGACCACCATGTGTCTACTGTGGTAAGGAAGGCATTCTACATCACACACTTCATTAACAAAAGCATTGCTTCAAGAGAGAAAGATGCCATAATACCCCTGTACTTGACCCTCATCAGGCCAACAATTGAGTACAATGATCCCTTTGGTATGTACCTTACCATGCACCTGCAGTAACTTGAGAGATATCCGAGATTTCTAGCCAAGAAAATTGAGGGTCTCCAACACCTCATACATTGACAGACTGAAGTCACTGTCACTGTAGTCAGTAGCATACAGATTACATAGAGGAGACTTGTGCCTGGTCTACAGAGCAATCATGGATCCAAACCTAATGGAAATGTTGCACCTTCACAAGTTAAATGTGACAAGGGTCACCTGCTCCAGGAACCTTAATCTGGCCTGTGCCATAAATAGAACCTGCTGAAGAGACATATATGTCTGTCAGAGGTTGACACTCCTCTGGAATAGGCCACCAGTTCACATCAAATAAAGCCCCTCTATGACCTGTTTAAGTGTAGCCTTGATGACTGGATGGAAAACCATAAATTCCTGCCATGGATTTCACTTATGACCTTCCAAGATATAGGCAGTTGTTGCTAACTAAGATCTCAAGTTTAGGCAAGATCCTTTATATTGGGTTTCTCTAATATTATATTGGGCACACACGGCTAGGCTTATAAAGACCTTCTGGTCAATAGCCCAGTAACCACTTATGAGCCTAAGAACCTATATGACCAATTGTGACTGGACAGCTAAAATCCACTCAATTGGTCATCAAGTATATATACGTTAATCAGGCAAAACTAAGTGCTATTGAGAACTGAGTCCAAAGTGAAAATGTGTCTGGTCTCACTGAAGAGACTGATGACTTGATTTGAAGGAAAAGCATACATTGCCCAAGAATTCAGGAGGACAGTGTTTGTAGTTGAAACAGGCACAAAAACAGGGCCAGCTGGCTCCTTCAGGTAGATCCCTGAGACTTGTCAACCTCTTTGTATGGAATCTGGACAAAACCAGACATAAAGGTGGGGCAAAAGCCCAAAAATAGAAGCAAATTTTAAGTATTGGTCTTATAAACTTAAAAATTGATAGAATAACAGGTTTTAAATTTGGCATGAATTTTCCGAAGGATATGAAATCTGAAAGTCAAATGTCTGTTGTTATTTTCTGCCTTCAATCCTCAATAATTTGCCAGAAAACCAAAACGTGTATATATACATATATATATATATATATATATATATATATATATATATATATATATATATAGGTTTACTATTGAAATGTCGAACGGCACTACCATCGACTGTACTATAGTCGAACACGGAAGTTCGAAAATAGTAATGTCGACGACAAAAAAACAATCTAGGAATGGTTTTAACATGGGTCAAGGTAGGTGTTCATTATTCAGAACTACAAACATCTCCCCCATGTTAAAACACAGTCTAGATTGTTTTTGTCGCATTTTTTTATTTCTCCGTTGTTGCACATAGTACATAGTAGGATAATGTCAGCCGTCATTATTTCAATAGTAAACTATATATATATATATATATATATATATATATATATATATATATATATATATTAAAACCTGTTATTCTATCAAATGTTTAAGTTTATAAGACCAATACTTAAAAATTGCCTCTATTTTTGGGCTATTGCCCCACCTTTATGTCTGTTTTTGTCCAGATTCCTTTTACAAAGAGGTTGACAAGTCTCAGGGATCTACCTGAAGGAGCTATCTGGCACTGTTTATATATATATATATATATATATATATATATATATATATATATATATATATATATATATATATATATATATATATATATATATATATATATATAAGGCAAAAATCTAGACAGTTGAGATATACGCCCAATACTACTAATTATAAGTAATAATTAGTAAATACTTATAAAGTTAAATAAAGAAGTCAAAGGGCTAAATTTGCATGGACATAAAAATCATTGTCAGTTCAAGTTATTGCATTTTTACCATGAGATATATAATGAAATTCCTTGATTACTGTTGCAGATTGCAACAGGTACATGGCTAGATAGGCTTTCTGTGTTCTGGATATTTATTTATCCTTTAATGACTGAATTCATCCAATAAGGCTAGTAGGCTCTTTTCAGAGGAGACCTGAGGATGTATTCATAATAGTAGGGGAAATTTGGTCAGGGCATAAGGGAACTGCCTGTATTATTTTTGATAGGTGGTGTGGTATATTTTACATCCACCTGAGCTACCACTAACTCAAGCTGAAGGGGCCTCAATTTAATGACTCATGAAAGATGACACACTCAGTGGGGCAATGCCCCTTATACTGCACTGTATGTAACTGATCTGCCTGATATGGGAAGAGAAACTTCCACTTTCTACACCAAAGGCAAGCATGGTACCTGTTGCACCAGTGACACTGTCATAGGCTGATATGGCAGTACTGACTTGTTATTATGACAGAAGAGATATGCTTCTTACTAGAATCTGAGATTAATTGTTCATTACTTCAGGTACCATTATGTTAAATTGAGAAGATGAATTTAATTCAGTCAGTAGACAGTCTATGGATGATGCTCTTTACCTTTTCAAACAGCCACCAGAGAGAAACATTTATCTTTAGAGTAAGGGCACTACCCCCCCCACACACACACACACAATCTCACTCTCCCACACAATCTTCTATAAACAAGCTCCCCCAACACCCACTCACGCTCATGGAGACAATCTCCCATTTATGTACACATACCATACTTACATACACGTACACAACATACATAAAACTTGATTCTTGATTCCATACCTAACCCTGTACAGTAATCACCTTAACACACACACACACACACACACACACACACACACACACACACACACACACACACACACACACACACACACACACACACACACACACACACACACACACACACACACACACACACACACACACACACACACACACAAACACACACCATCATTCGGCCTCATTCATGCCTCTACTGACATGGACACACACACATACACACACTAATGCCCCGCCACCTAAATGTCTTTCTTGAGCTGAGTTCTCCCTCCGGAATGAATGGGTGGTCACTGTGATATTCACATGTAGTAACTCAAAAGACCTGAACAGACTGACTAAAAGATACCATTACCCGTTTTTTGTTTTCTTGATATAGACCAAGGCCTCTGTCAGATCACATGCATGCATTGCATTCTACACAAATTAAAAAATAAGCCTGACTACTATATTTGTTAGCACTTATGCCACCTGCCGCATGCAGCTCCAAGGGTCATACAAAGGACTATGAACAGCTCTCTACTCATAACTGATTTATTATGCATCTGAGTCATGCAGGATAAGAAGTTAATTTCAAGAGCAAAGGATCTAAGGATCCTGTATAAGTTATATTTTCATCAGATGTAATGAATGTTTTTAAAATCTGTTAAATGCTTCACTTTGTCACTGTTGTTTTCCTTATGCTTCACATGCTATTTTGTATTGGGCATAACTGGCCTTTCTTATGTCCTAGCATGCAACTATCCTAACAGCAATAACAGATGTTCAATTAAATTTGCTAAGCACTTCCTATGTCAGAAAGGTGATTAACAAGTTTGCATTTTCCCAAATTTGGAGTGCAATTATGACACTCCATATCCCACAAAGACAGTACGCCTTGTGGCATGTAATCCAGCATATCAGAAGAATGACAACTCCAGCGAGATGCTCTTCAGATATTTTTATTTGAATAGGAAATTTAAGAATTAAGTAGTCAGATGTACTTCCACAACAATAATGTATGCCAACTGACAATAATATCAATTTTTGGAAAAGGTGCAGATTTTGTATAAATTAAACTTCTCCTTATTAGTTAAAGAATGGCTTTTCTAAAGAAAAATCAGAGCATAACAAATTTCACCAGGCCTCCACTGAAAAAGGACAGTAGCTCAGTTGGACTATCCTGGTCAACAAATATCAAATAAATAAACAAATCTATTCACATTTACCTGACTTTGAAGAATATATAACAGCTGATGTCTTCTGTACTGGACCCTTATCCAAAGTAAAAGCTGCACCAAAGAAACTGTGGTAGTAAGAACATTGAGTCAGTGACAGGAGACCAACTTACAGGATATTGAGAAGTTTCTGAATGATGTGGACTAAAGGTTAAAAGAGAACTACACAGAATCTGTTCTAAATCAAATGTCTGGATGAAGACTTAAGAATTGATGGAGCTGCTGAAATTAAGGATGGAATTAACTTTTTAACACCTTTCAGAGTACTCAGAAACATTTGATACAATGTAGCACAACACTAAATATGTATGATTCCATAACATAATGTAACCTATACAGTGGATATAAAAAGTTTACACACCCCTGTTAAAATGGCAGGTTTTTGTGATATAAAAAAATGAGACCACTATAAATCATTTCAAAACTTTTCCCACCTTTAACATGACATACAACCTGTACAATTCAATTGAAAAACAAACAAATCAGTTAGGGGGAAAATATAAAAAATAAAAATCTCCAATAAGCTCGTTGCATAAGTGTGCATACCCTTAAACTAATACTTTGTTAAAGCACCTTTTGATTTAATTACTGCATTCAGTCATCTTGGGTACACACCTCCCATCAATTAAAGAGACTCTCATTAACCCCAAGAAAAGTTCAGCTGTCCTAGTAGAATTTTCCTGACATTTATTCAGTTGCCTGCTACAGCAAAACCATGGTTCGCAAAGAGCTTACAAAGCATCAAAGGGATCTCATTGTTGAGAGGTATCAGTCAGGAGAAGGGTACAAAAAATTTCCACAGCATTGGATATACCATGGAACACAGTGAAGACAGTCATCAAAAAGTGGAGAAAATATGGGATAATAGTGGTGTTGCAAAGAACTGGACGTCCCACCAAAACTGATGAAAAGAAGATGAGAACTGGTCAAGGAGGCTGCCAAGAGACCTACAGCAACACTGAAGGAGCTGCAGGAATTTCTGGCAAGTACTGCTTGTGTACTACATGTGACAACAATTTCTAGTAATCTCCATATGTCTGGGCTATGAGGTAGAATTGCAAGATGGAAGCCTTTTCTTATACAGAAAAACATCAAGTCCCAGCTAAAATTTGCAAAACAATACATTAGGTCTCCCAAAAGCATGTGGGAAAATGTGCCATGGTCTGATGAGACCAAGGTTGAACATTTTGGCCATAATTCCAAAAGGTATGTTTGGCACAAAAACAACACTTGGCATCACCAAAAGTACACCATCCACATGGTGAAGCATGGTGGTGGCAGTATCATGCTTTAGGGTTGCTTTTCTTCAGCTGGAACTGGGGCTTTAGTCAAGGTGGAGGGAATTATGAACAGTTCGAAATACCAGTCATTTTTGGCCGAAAAACTTCAGGCGTCTGCTAGAAAGATGAAGATGAAGAGGAATTTCACCTTTCCACATGACAATGACCTCAAGCACACATCCAAATCAACAAAAGAATGGCTTCACCAGAAGAAAATTAAAGTTTTGGAATAGCCCAGCCAGAGCACAGACCTAAAGCCAATAGAAAATCTGTGGGGTGACCTGAGTAGGGCTGTGCACAAGAGACGCCCTTGCAATCTGACAGCTTCGCCACACTTTGCAAGGAAGAATGAGCAAATATTGTCAAGTCAAGATGTGCTATGCTGATAGACTCCTACCCAAGAAGACTGAATGCTGTAATTAAATCAAAAGGTGCTTCAACAAAGTTTTAGTTTAAGGGAGTGCACACTTACACAACCAGCTTATTGCACATTTTTATTTTTTATATTTTTTCCCCTATCAGATTTGTTTGTTTTTCAATTGAATTGTACAGGTTATAGGTCACATTAAAGGTGGGAAAAGTTTAGAAATGATTTATTGTGGTCTAATTTTTTTATATCACAAAAATCTGGCATTTTAACAGGGGTTGTGTAAACTTTTTATATCCACTGTAGCTGCTTAGTAAATACTTAGATATTAGTATCAGTGTGGAAAGAGGTATTCCAAGCAAAGGGATGCACAGTAATGTAATGCCACAGCTATACAGGAAGTAGTTGTGCTTGGTGTACTAGAGTACCTTAGTGTACAGGCTGTGCTACTCTATTTCATGTGGACAACATCAGAGGAAAGTACAGATGCATTCATAAGGTTATCTATGTTCACACGTGCCACAAATCCCCCCGTCCACTCAATAGGGCCACTCAAGGTGCCAAATGGTAGCCCTGTGTACAAGGCTGTAAATTAGGGCATCACATGATGCACATTGTAGGGCAGCAATTGTACATTAGTGGAAGCATCCTTAGTTCGGAGTCATGGCACTATGAGCTTAGCAATCTCTGTGAACAGGCTTAGCATGCACTTATCTCATTAGCATCTGGATGAGCAGGGATGTGCATGCTTGCTCTGCTTGAATGTGACAGCACAATGCATATATGATGGAAATTCAGAGACAATTGCACACAATTCCATTATTAGCATAACAGCCATTCTACAAGGGTGTGGTAGTGGAATATACTGTGTGGTCACTACATTGAGGGTTACTGCATTACCAGCAAATCAGGAATCAAGATTTCACTAAAGAATATGTTGTATTTTAATGCAGTCATAGTGAAGGAATGCAGGATACCTGGTACTTTACCTCTGCACTGTATTGACCAGCAACAGTGGACAGTAGCAACAGGGACAGAGAGCATCCATTATAGGGGGGTAAGGTAACACAGCAAAAGGACAAGTCAATTACATGCCCAGATGTGCAGGAGGATACAGTGGCCAGGAACACAGTAAAATAGTATGATAGTTATCTGTCCAGCTGTGGTGGGATATTACAACAGAGAATAAATCATGCTGTGGCCTACTGAAACCAAAGGTAGGGCATTGTCCAGAGGACATAATGACCCCTGTGCATAGGTGAAGGAATTGTTATGCAAATAATGGGTGCTGGGAAGAATAGGATTTACAGACAAATATAGGCGATCAGCACAGTGATGTCAGCCATGACATTCCCATCGTTGATTGTCAATGTAGGATGAGGGTATGATTATAGTATATAGGGATATTATAATGTGATGAATGGAGGAGGATATTGTACATGCATAGGAGTCAGCTAAAGGTCACATCCCCCTCCCCACATACACACACATACGCCCACACTATCCAACATGTAAACATGTACAACTTGCAGTTGTATATGTTTTGTCATCATCTCATAAGAGGGGTATTGGATGGAAACGTTCATCACCCATGAGACTGCAGTGTTACAGTTCATATTACACTTGCATGATATGCGCATTCTGCACAGAGGTAAAAGGAGACAAGGCATTCCAGAACCAGAAGTAGAAAGAGGTGATGCAGGGCATCAGAGCATTGACTGGCAGCAAAACAAACATAGTACAGGCTAGCAAAGGGTAACCAATATGTTTTTGTATACAAAGATCATAGCATGGGATATTTTTGGGGCAGTCAACCACAGGCGGGACAACCTAACCAGAAGTGACTCAAACCGATGGAACAGTCCTTGGTATTTCTATCTAGGGAAGGTGAGTGGGCTGTCATGACTGACATTGGCTTGGATGTTGATGCTGGCATGGGGGCGACTGCCAGAGTGTTAGTTGGGGGTGCTCCAAGTTAGTAATTACAGTAATAGTTCCATATTGTACCGTGAACAGCAAATAAAGGGGATGTAGTCAGCATAATATCTCTGCATGTTTCTACTCCAGGTACATTCAGGCTGTGACTGCACCACCCTTTACTATAAAATATGTATGTGCCCATATGGTATTCACAGATTGTGTCATGTCCCAAAATGTGTGCCACCTGCTGAGAGGTCCAAGGCATATGTTCCACTGCTGCCACAGGTATAATATCTTTATGTTTTCACAGATTCCAATAGTAAAGGGTCCAGCTAGAGATGATAGCACTTGAGTGATGTCAAAAGGTCACCTGTGACTAAAAATGATGGTGCCATGCACAAAGCATAATCAGAAGATACAATGCCACTGTCTACAATGTTAATATTGGAAGGCTCACACACATTCTCCACATATGATGGTATGGTGGAGGTGTAAGATATACTCTGGCTTCATCAGTGTTTGATTCTCAATATCCTGTAACAGTGAGCCCCACATAACTTGCACATTTGACATTTGTCAGCTGCACTGCCTCTGACATACATGCACACACTATAGGGGGAGATGCATGTTGTTGGCATCACTGCCACAACTCAAGGTCTTTCCCTGTCCTGGGTACAACACCTGGCATCAGTCAGTGGATGGGCAGATTAGTGAGCAAAGCAAACACACACATCTGCTATGCACAGCATGATAGAGATGCTGAGAAGTGTAGCGTGCAGCTTGTGGGATGACATGTAATACCTGCATGACCTACAGGATGACCTGCAACAACTGCAGTGTGACATTCCAGTTAGGTTCAGAGAGCAAACAGTATTAGTCAAAGCCTTAGTAACTAACATAGCACTCATGTCTACTTCTATAAGACAGATGGCATTTGCTCTCCATTCTGCATCTGCAGACAATGCTGGCAATAGTGGTCTGACAGCCTGGATGTGAAGGGGATGGTTATATTCTGACAAAACAATTATTAGATGATATATACTGTTTTGGTGAATACATCGCTGTTGGTATAGTCCAAAGCAGCCAACACACCTGGGTGTCCACTCTCATGGTCAAGGCTGATGAGACTCCTCTAGTGTCAACCACAGGACGATTCACCAGTTTAACAACTCCTGGGTAGGCATGGTCTTACAATATCCCATGTTGTTTGATAGAGTGCAGTGCTTATCTGTGGCTGCTGTCCTGGTCATGGAAGCTATGTATCTGTTGGCTCCCATGAAGGGACACCATATCAGGGTTCCTGTGTATGCTTCCAAAGTATTGCACTACTCTTGCTGTGTGCACCAACAAGTTTGAAAACTGTAAGTCAACACAGTACACATGGACAATGTTACAGGTATGGCTGCAAGAAACTGACACAGTTGGAAGTGATACTTGACTCTCCCCAACCTGATCAACCTACCATGATGCTGACAGCATTGTTGTCTCATGTCACTGTCCATCATTCCACCCGTTCAAATGATGATCACTGTACTCTGCATATGATACCCAATATGTATGGTTATTGTAATACCTGATACACATCATGGCCATGCAGTGCTCTTTACTGCACAGGCTGGGAGAAAAAATGAACAAATTGGTTTTGTTCCATATTGCCATTTTTTGCCCAGATTTGTGTATCAGATGCCACCACTTTGCCAGTAGCATAACATATTGGAGCCACCTTGCCTTGCATGGGGTGCTTCTGTGGTCTCTTCCTCTGAAGACTGTGCACCTGATTTCTCGATTGATGCTGCAACAGGTCTCTTAAGCAATACTGTAACACTACCCCTTCGTATCTGCTTACATGCTACCATATTATGTAACATGGCACACACCATGAATATTTGGCTGCAGGTCTTAGGCATATACTATAGTGCAACACCAGATGTAATCAAACAGTGGAACTACATTACCTTAGGACTCCAAACAATATCCAACAATATTATGCATCTGCAAATGTGCTTTGTTTTTTTGCTATGATCTCAGCCCTGTTATTTTTTTAATATTATCATTCATGTTTCTAAGGCATATCCAGCATCACCTTGAATACACAACAGTAGACACAATTATTTGTTGCCTGTTGCATGCTTGAAAGGGAACTGTATATACTGACCTACACATTCATCATTATGTTTTTCTTCAAACCTGATCATCCTATAACAAGTTACTCAATGCATAAAACATTGATAAAGGTCACACGTGCTTGATGTGAGAATCATGGCAACTGCCAGGGTGGCACACATACACATCGTACACAATAGTCTGTAAATTGCATGCCACCAGGCAATTCCTAGAGTTGAAGCCATTCCAGTTGATGTACCAGACATCATGTTGAGCAGATGGGGTTTTAGTAATAATGTGTGTGCAATCAGTACTTCCCCAGACCTTGTAAAAAGTAACTATATATTATAAAATACCCACATTGTGTTGTTCTTTTTTGCTGCTATCTGTAGAAACCATGTATGCTTCTTCACAGCATATCAAATAACTCATGTAGAATCTGTGAGGCTGATGATGTTAAATTTCTAGTGCACTCCCTGTTTGTTGCTGAAAGGTTACTGTAGCAAGTTTTTTGCTGTACATATCTTAATGTCCACAGAGATGGCCAGTCCAAGTATCTCCCTTGATCCCATGTATGGGTGAGACAGGTCAACTAATTCCAGTAATGTCTCCTTATCCATATGGTACTGATCAACAATGTTATGGTGGTGTAGGTGGAGGTATGATTGCTGCTGGCAGACCCAGAAACAGAGCTGAGGATGACAACACACAGCATTATGGGCAATGGCTCCAAAAGTGTCCATTAACACCTAGCATCCAGCTATTGTTGCAGTTATCATTAACATTATCACAAGTCTGTAGCTTTAGTACAGTTGGGTTTAATGGCATTCAGAATACATGAGCACGACAACACATAATGTTGGCTATAAATTTCTGAAATAATCTTCCATGGTTCATTTTATCACTTGCACATGCAATGAGACTGATTGGTGTATAGGCCCTTATTTGCATGTTGTAAAGAAGTTTACATACTAAGCACACCTTGCTATTTCAACCATAATGCATCTACACTAGTTATGTCTCTGAAAAATCTCCTCCTCTTACATCAGTATTCTATACACTATTTCAGTTAATGTTTTGCACTAAATGTTTATGAATAAGTCACATCATGGCACAGAAGAATACGGCATTGACTATGGCTGGGTTCACTTAGTGGAGCTGCATGTGAGTTGTGGCAAGGGAAGACAGGCATGTCTATCCTATGAGGGAGGGAGCACACATGGCTGCTTCTCACATTGGATCTCTGGTAGAGACTGGGGATGTACAAAAGGGGTATTCCCTAAATGGGACTACACAGGGGTCACTCCCTGAATTGCCTCAGAGTTGAGGAGAAAATTTTGCTTGTTCCCATTTCACCGTTGTGTGCATGTATTGGAGGACTAAAGGGGAATCTAGGGAACTAAAGTAAATACTCCAGCAGTAATATGATACCTGCATCACCTCTCTAGCAGCATTCATGGGTTGCAGTAAGTATAGGGAGATTCAAGAAAGACTGGTAAACCTGCTGGATAAGCACTCATGGGAGACAGTGGTCCGTGATCAGGTGCAATGAACTATAAAAAAAGTTTCCTGAATAATCCTCTTGGTTATAAAAAATAGAAGAACAGCAACATGGATTACCCTTTCATATTGAGATGGTATACATTTCCTTAGACAAAAACATTTACAAAATCAAGCTCTGTACCTAGAGCTCTAATAATGAAGTTTCATTCATTCTTGGATAAAGATGTGATTCTCAGAACCATTTCATCAATACTCTGTGGGAAGATAAAATAAAGTAAGTTTTTAAATTATGTTTCAAAACATGTTGACCACTGATTAAAATATTAAAACATAACAATATAAGCATACAGATTGTATCTTGATAGAACAAAATATTATTCAACAGTAGTACAAAGGCATTCAATACTTTTGAAGAAACCACTTCCTATTAAAAAAGCTATTACACTGTGGTGAAAAGAAGGGCTGGACTTGCACAACACTAAAGAGTAAGAATAAATCTCTTCTAAAAATAAAAGACAGAACAAAACAATTTCAAATACTAAGTTGTGTAATTAAGGACTTGTACGCTTCTATTTTCCTTCCTATCATAAATTAAACATATTTAGGTCATGAAAGGTGGAAAGTTTGAAGATAATCCCTGGGATTCATTAACAATCATATAGGCTACAGGTTAAGCCTACAGGATTTAAGTGCATTAGCAAGATGAGCAGCACCACTCACTGAATATGCATGCTTTCATGTTTATAACCACCTTTTAATGATGTTGCACTACAACTGTGATGTAGTTAATTTTTGAAAGCATGATGCTATCATTGTGTTTCTAAAACTAGGCATTGACTGGGGGTAATAGAAATTTATAGAGTAGCCATCTGCCAGTGAAAATATGTCTGCTAAATGGAACTTCACATAATGGGTGCATTCACAAAGTCAGTTGTACATGACAGTATGCACATTCACACTAGTTAACCCATGTTGGATTTGAAAATACTACCTATCTACGGAATGTACTATTAGCCAAAGTTCCACAGGAGAAGGCTGACTTTTACAGTGAGAGAATGCACATATGAAAGGATAACATCATCAGTGTGTTGCAGAGAACATGTTTGTGGTTAAAGGGATGGGGGCCCTCTTCCGGGTTAAATTCTTTCCCTGGGTGGATGTTGATACAACATGTCTGTTCAGGAAGCTATATGTTCCCAACATTGAAGCCACATGCACAAATTCAGCATTATGAGATTTTAACCTCCTTCCTATCTATTTTCACAATTTAGAGAACATACTATTAGCCACAAGTGCCGCAGGAGAAGCTTGACTTTTAAAGTGATAGAATGCACTTATGAAAGGATATCGCATTCAGGGTGTTGCAGAGAGGATGTTTGTGGTTAAAGTAGGATAAGGGAATCTTCTCCCTGGTTAAATTCTCCCCTGAGTGGAAGTAGATACAATGCGATTGTTCAGGGAGCTACACACAGCTTATATTGAAGGCACGCACACAAGTTCACCACTGTGAGAGTTGAACATCCTGTCTATCTAGTTACACAAATACAGAACACAGTATTAGCCACAAGCACCACAGGAGAAGTCTGACTCTTAAGGGGAGAGAGTGCAGTTTTGACAGGATGACATCATTAATGTGTTGCAGAGAATGTTTGTGTTAAAATGGGATAATGTGCATAGGAAAATGTGTCCAAAGTTAAATTCTTTTTGTGAGTGTAAGTGGACACAACACATTTGTTGTTGAGGCTTTACGTACCTGCTACTAGAACCACACATACATGTACACACACACACACACACACACACACACACACACACACACACACACACACACACACAAGTTCAATACTGAGAGATTTGATCAATCTAGAAAAATCAGTATGAAATGCAAGCACCATAAGAGAAGTCTGACTTTAACAATCTGAAAATGTACATTTGTATGTATTACAACTTCACTGTTTGGAACATCAGCTATTATGCATTACATGTTTTGGGACAAATGCATGTGTATGGACAGGTCAATGTAACAGCATTGTGCTTGTCACATATAATTACATACTTCTATGCAGCATATATCTACAGTCATTCAGGTACATTGTGTTACTCGGAGTGACATGTACCTGTTCACAGTATGGGGTGTCAATGACAATTGCAATTGTAAAACAGGGATTGTCAAAGAAGAACAAATGACAGTTCATTCAGTAATGACTGCATGCAAGTAGTAACCGTTTATCATGCCACTGTCAGTTGTCTTGGCTCATGTTTGGGCAATGTGCATTGGCAATACAAGCCAAGCCTTCCCAAATATGGCAGTGCACTTCTGAAGAACAGTGATGCATTATATGTAAAAATGTTAAACACCTTTGTAACAAAGTTGCAAGTGTAACAGTTGGACTGCAGACATACATTAATAGACTGAATTCATTGATTCAACACCACTCTGTAAACCAGATAAGTTGTTTTCAAAGTTCCACTAACACCACATACAGACATTGCAAAGCCTGTTCACATAATTGGTTTGTTTATTTTTTAACTATCTCCATGAAGTGCACACTGGCAAGCTCATTTGCACATCTGATGGCAAAGTATTTACATATGCATAATCATTTCTTGAGGTGTTGAACTTAGAATGGGAATTAGTAGTAGCCTCAGGTGCTCCATGCAGACCTTCATGCAAATATTCCATCAAATCATACAATCATGCCTGAATCTGATGGAATACAGAACAGATATGTGTTATGGTCATGTTTCAGGTGTCATGATTTGCTCATTTGTCATGAGAGTTGCAGTTCTTCAATCCTTATATCTATGATACAAGTGTATTATGAAACACATGATGGACAGAGCATTTTACTGCTGATGGAAGCATGGCTTGTGGAAACGTTTTTGAATCAATGATATTTATCTGCTGACACAGAAGGGATAGAAAGAGGGGGACCAGTGAAGACAGGGATACACATGCAGAATACTTTGAGATTAGCTTATGGTTCATTTCTGTACATATGTGTGTTATGTTACTCTTCGGTTTGTCATCATAATTATTCAGGCAAGGTCCCTAGAAGAGAGTGATCCCAATAGGGAGCAGCACATTAATACAGCAACGGGATAATGGTATTTTAATAAAATGTGTGGCCAACACTTACACACACACACAGAAGACATAAAAACATTCAAGAACACTTTAGCATGCATCTGGATTTGATGCTTGGCATTATTTTAGAACAAATCTATATACGTATTATCTAACCACATCATATAGGAGCTCCTACTTTGCGAAGTTGACAGCAGATTGAAGCAAAGGAGATTGTGTGTATTAGTCCATTGCACTCACAACAATTGTGAAATCCCATAAAGTGTATATTACATCCAGTAGGATAATAAATATGAAACAGTAAAAACTGATGATAGACAAGTGGGATCAGATAAAGACATGGGGGCAGGCATAGAGAAAAAGAATGTTATACTTTTTCTGGGCCATTATTTTACCATCTTTGTGATGTGTTACTGTTATGCTTTTCATATTAAATTATCTGTCATGCTATGTACAATCAAGGGTTTTCAAAAAGAAGGGGTTGAAAACGAAAAACATGATTGAGTTATAAGCAGGATAATTGTGGGTTACTAAGATATGTAGACAACAGTTATACATGTGATAGTAATATAAATAAAAAAGTTAAATATCTCTTTTGCCTATTTCTGAATTTGAACCCTTGGCACTATGCAAAAAGGATTTTATAGATATACAAATTATGTCATTATACCACACAGGAAATGTCACTTCTCCAGCTTAATTTTACTAGTTTGAAGGGACAGTCACAAAACAATGATGCAAGAGAGAATGTAGGCATCAGGCTTCATCACAGTAATGACAGTTTTAACATTACTTAAGGTGTACATCACAGCCAGCAGCATAATAAATGATCCAGTGCCAAACAAAGCTGTGTTATCTGAAGGTGTGATCTTTCATGATTTACACATTTATTGTGAAATCTGGAACGTTTGGGCAACATACTTCCAAAGAGTTTTCAACTGAAACATCAGACTGTTGACCTAAAAGGGAGAAGAGGCATGCACAGGTAGAAAGGGAGGCAGAGAGGAAGTAGGCTGTGACAGAAGCAGGATATTGGTGGCACAAAATCATACATAGACAACAGCTACATATAAAATAGTTAAAATAGACAGTGACTGTTTGACATACATCTTGATTAGAACCCTTGAAACTATGCAAAAATCCATCTATAAACTGCATTACCTAAGCACACTATAAATGGACTCCTACTTCACAAAGTTTATATCACACAATTAAAGAGATTGTGACAACTTTGTGAAGCAAAAAGGGTGAAAAGTAAGAGAGAGAGAGATGGAAAGAGAAACAGCAAGGGTTTTGGACCATCTTTATGGTATGTTACTCTTACTTGTTTCCTCATGTACAGTAAAGTGCTGACTATAAGAAAGAAGAAAAAGTAAGAGAGGAGGAACAAGATGAAGACATGCGGAGGATAAGGGTGGTTTACTAAGCCTCCCTGTTGGGGATAGAACACAAATGCTTTCTTACTGTGGTATTAAAATGCTATAAATGTTGTAACTTGAGATAAACAGAGATGTTTGCAGTTAAACGTATGATAGCAATATAAAATTACATTAAATAATAATTTGACACAATGGATGGGCAGTTTCCCATTTCTCCTGCCACCTTGATTGATATGGGCATCTTTGAGGCAATGTACCAATTGCTTTATGTATAGTGACAACCATTTACTCCTAAAGCAAACTAACTCCCTATGTGATAGATGCAAGTACAATGTGGAATTGAAGTCAATTGTCTAACGTAAAAACAAGCTAGACATCAAACAGGTTGTCAGCACACACTCTTTACCTCTCACACAAATCTCACCTCTCATACAAAATAAGGTCACAACACATAAACCCATACATGCGGAAGCGCTCACTAAAAGCCTATGAAAATAACAGAGACCTCCCAAATGTACAACACCCACACTCACCCACTAAGCAAAAAGAAACCACTACACATATCAACACAACACATATCAACACACACACACACACACACACACACACACACACACACACACACACACACACACACACACACACACACACACACACACACACACACACACACGTCGCAACAAATAAGCCCCTAAGGCAAAACACATAAAATGTTTTGGTTTTAGGAAACTCCATAATGGGATACACAGAAGTCCCCCTCACCAGACTGGACAAGGAGAAGGTCACGGTCAGCTGCCTATTAAGTGACAGGATCTGACAAATCACACATGCACTCAAGTCACTCAACCACAACTACCATTATGACCCTGTCATAGTCCATGTTGGAGTGAATGACCTGAAACATACCTCTCTGGACTATATTAAGAGAGACATGATGGAACTCTGATTATGTGTCCCAGACAGGTATGTCACTAAGCAGTGTTCCACCCTCACTCTGGATGATGCCACAATATAAACAAAAGATGATTGACTTCAACAATTGGCTCAGCTTCTGATGTCAGTCCAGGGGGATCCAGTATCTGTCAGCTTGGGAGGACATAGTAGACAGACCTCACTGCTTTGCTAGAGATGGTCTGAACCTGTCCCCCTAGGCTTTTGGATACTGGCAAAGGCCCTTGCATCCCCATAGTGCCTTTTTTAGGCAGTGTCAATACAAAAAACTTTCCAATGTAACAAAATCTAATTGAGGCAAACTCAGGGCTGTGCTGCTTAATGCTAGGAGTTTAAACATGAAACTGCACTCTGTGGAAGCACTCCTCTCCTTGGAGGATGCTGGCATTTGTGCATTTACTGAGACATGGTTCAAGGCCACTGAGAGCACCCCAGCTGTGCAAGGCTACAATGTCTTCCACACATTCAGACTTCAAAATGAGCGTGAACCAAATACACTTCCAGACTGGTCAAACAGCATGACCCTCGCAGACTACTCCATTTATAATTAACTACTGGGAAAGTACTATGCCACATCATTGTTAGCTATACATGCCCCACTATGAACCAGGATAAGCACATGTTCTGGACATAGTACTCTCCAACATGGGGTCACTGTACTTCCCCATGCACAATGCCCTCCTTGGTTAGGACAGACCACAAATCAGTCTCATTTGAAGTAACTACTGGAACTGACACCCTCACAGGAACAAAAATTATAAAAAAACTTTCCTAAAGCTAACTACAGCATACTAAGCTATGGTATAAAAAGCTTCATACCACCTGCTATTGCAGATATCAATGATCACTATGCAGAAGTGTACACAAATGCCCTGTACAAACACTTAAGTGACTGCATAAACTCTGCTGTACCTGACCGGATCAAAACCAAGTCTTCCCGTAAAAACAGGCTACTGTGGTGGAGTTCAAGGATAGACAGATTATATAAAAAGAAGAAGAAACTGTTATCCAAAAGCAAGAGGGATATCTTTCTGCAGAGGAAGAGTTCCCTCCTAAACCTAAACAAGAAAATCAGAAATCTTGTAAAGTCTTCTAAACCAAATTATGAAACTAAAATCACATCCCTAGCAAAGAATAATCATAAGGCATCCTCTAACTATGTCTGAAGTCTAAAAGGAAATGAGCAGCTATGTGCCAAACTAGTTGTAAATGGGATCACTCATACTACATCAGAAGATATCACCAACCTGCTAGCTGAGAGATTCAATAAAAACTTCAACTCCCTATTCCCACCTACCATATCCGAAAGAACACATGACACCACTCCTCTGCCTAGTATCTCTAAAGATCAGGTCATCTCTGCACTTGCCAAGGCCAGAAACATTGTCTCAGTGGGACCACATAATATCCCAGGTTATGGGTTGCCAATTGGTGCACTGCAGAACATAATCTGTCAAACTTGGTGACTTCACCTCCACCGGTAGACTCGTCACCAGTGGAATTCCAAAGGGGTCTGTGCTGGGCTCCTTACTGTCTGGCATCTATTTTTCAGATGTCCAGACCAAAGTAGATGGCCTTTGGCTCACCAGATTCACTGATGATTGCAAATTGGGCGCAATCATTGAGTCCCCTAATGATGTCAACATATTACAAGTGCTAATGCAAACAAATGATTAGTGCCAAAGCCATGGTCTAAAACTAAATGAAAAAAAAATGTATATTTTTCCCCTTGGCAAAAGAGAATTCCTTACAAATTACAATATCTACAGCACCCGCCTGAGTTCTAACCCAGTGGTAAGAGACTTGGAACACAGGATGATAGTAATATGAACTTTGACCTCCAAGTTTCCACAGTGGTAAGGAAAGGCTTCTACACAGTGCACCTCATAAGCAAGGGCATAGCATACAGGTCAAGGGATGTTATCATTCAACTGTACTTGACCCTCATCACACCAGTAATAGAGTATAATGGACCTTTTTGCATGTGTCTCATCAGACACCTGCAGCAGCTGGAGAGACATTAGAGGTTTCTCACAAAGAAAATGCAGGGACTCCAAAGAATGACCTAAGTAGACAGGCTGAAAGCCCTATCACTTTATCTATATCTTATAGACTGTTGAGAAAACTGCTGAGAGGTGACTTATGCCTGGCTTATAGGGCAAACTCCAATTCTGCCCTAATGGAAACCCTGCACATCTGCAAGTCAAATGGCACAAGAGTCACCTGCTCTAGGGATCTCAACCTAGCTTATGACATTAACAGAACATGCTAGAGAGCCAGATATATCTCCCAGAGATTGCAGCTTCTCTGGAATAAACTTCCTATTCACATAAAACATAGCTCCTCACTGACCCTATTCAAACCTAAGTTAGATAATTGGATGGGAGACTGCAAATTTACCCCCTGGGTGGCACACATGTCCCTCATGGACAGGGGTAGCCAGTGTTGATCATAGACCCACTTTGTTCATAAATTCATTCTACTAACTACCAAAAAAGAACAATTGGGGATACTTGAGATTAACATGGCTAGACTTGTAAAGGCTCTAGGGCTGCTAGCCTAGTAACTTCCTATGAACCTATGAACTTTTGACATGGTACTAGATTGGAACCCTTGACACTATGCAAAACCATCAGTCTACAGACAGGAGAATTACCTCAACACACCACATAGGAACATCCAGTTCATTACATTTAGCAAGCTAAAAACTGTTAGAGTAGCTGTTTCAAAGTAATGACTTTACTCTGTATTCCTGTATTGCACCTGATTGAAGCACATTTGTGTGAAGTGAACATTGCTCGTGTGGCTGAAATTAAAATCTTCAGCTTTCGCCATAGGATGTTAGACACCATTCACAATCACACAGCACTGGTGCATGTTGCTAACCTCTGCACAAATGCTGAAGTCAAAAAGTGAAGGCTTTTTGATGGGCTATTCATGGGCATGTATGTTGTGTGTGATTCTATTTTTGACCAAATCAAGCATGTGAAAAAAGGGGTGATAAGACACTGGTTAAAATGGTGTGGGGAGCAGGAAGAGGGTAGGATACAGAGGAAAGAATACAGAAATTTGCAAGATGGTGTTTAGAGAGCACCACAACTATTCAGTTCCTCACAACATAAAAACAGAATTGTACACAGAATTTCATGACTTGAATCACCACACTAGGGATGGGGGACAACAAAATAATAATTCTGTATAGCCAATTGAACCAAATCAAGTGTGTCAAGATGACACTTGTGAAGTGGAGAGCTTTGTGTGAGGCATATTTTTATTGTGTGTGTGTGAGACAGGTGTCCATTTATTTGAAGCAAGCAAAAAGTGCTTAAGAGTGAGAGGGTCATGTGCGTAAGGTGTACTAGGAGGCAGGCACAGACATACAAGATATACAGGGATGATGAAGGACACAAAAGGTTGGGAACATCACGAATGGGGATAAGTAAGGACATTAGAGATGCATCCACATCCAGCTTGAGAACAGTGAGAATTTGGTCCTCACCCTCAGAACTGTCATCATTGTCTCCTGTGTCAGTTGCCTGGGTCAATGCTGGATGTAGCAATGTTTTGGCAATAAGATGCATGACTTTTTCAACCCTGCTACTTTGGGCAGTGAGACCCTTTTCTATTTTGCCCCACATCAGCCGTGTCAG
Source organism: Protopterus annectens (assembly GCF_019279795.1). NCBI lineage: Eukaryota > Metazoa > Chordata > Ceratodontiformes > Protopteridae > Protopterus > Protopterus annectens. The sequence continues at coordinate 524,712,395 of NC_056729.1, forward strand.
CCCCTGAAGGCGACAAAATTGCCCCTTCTATATAAAATCCACCGAGTTGATTGTACAAATGATAAGCATTTTCACAAATAAATGTGCTTCATCAGACCTAACTGATCAAATAAGGTCTGATGAAGCAAATTTATTTGTGAAAGCACTTACCATTTGTACAATAAACTCGGTGGATTTTATACAAATTGTGACTCCTGCTCTTCAGCTTGCTTGTTTGTTCACAATTTTCTTTGCTCTGCTGACTCTTGTGTTGTTCTGATTTTACTTGATATATATATATATATATATATATATATATATATATATATATATATATATATATATATATATATATATATAACCCAAAATATATGGAGATAGTTTGGGGGATGGGAAGACAAAACAGAGAGAATTGGATCAATGACACATCACATTACATTTTTATTTCTATACATAATCTAATATGAAGAATAAATATGTACACCTTTGCCACATCCAAGTATGACAGGAAGGCATTAATGTGCCATACAATCAATCACAGTGGCATGATATGACAAACAGAATCATATATTTGACTCTGCCATATCAGATATATGTTCAAAGTTAATAATTGAATTTACAAACATTGAATTGTTAATTTCATGCAGTATTGCAGTTAATGTCTTATGAATACTACCTTGTAAAAAGAAACTAATGTATGTTCTGGGTATTTAACCTACACTCAGTTAAGTGAATGTACTCATTGTCCAATGCAATAACCATAAGCTACTGAAGCAGGCATGTAGGGTTGATATAAAAGTTAAGGTATGCCTGCTCAAGATGATATACATTGATGGCCTGAAAAAAACTTCTCTGCCTTGCATTCAGGCCTTTTGCATACTTACCATGTGCCTCTCTGAGGTGAGTTACTATCACCTGATGTGCCTTTCAGTTTTCAGATATCTGTGCTGCAGCTGTGCAGTAGAGAAAAGAAAAAAATATATATAAAAGCATAATGAATAACTGTATTAGCTGTCTAATTAATGTCCTATCATAGACAGGTGACAGATTAGTATACTTATATAAGTGAGGGGTGTTTGCAGTCTTAAATGCATCCCCCCATGAGCCAGGACATCCTGCTTGTACCTCTTCATGCCACTCTAGAAGTGATGACATTGCTGCTCAGTGTGTGGGATGCCAGTTGCCTTATACTGAGACCTGCTATAATCCCTCTGCAGCAGCCTACAGCTGTAGCACTTCACGAGGAGTGCCACAAAAATCATGGATTCCTCAGTACCCCACCTTTGTGCTCTAAATGAAATAGTATCTCTACCTTTGCCAGCCATGTCTGCAGAAATGAAACTAGAAATATGTCTGAATTGGAGCCCAATTCAGATCTCACATTTAATAGTTTGTTTGCAAACACCCTTGTCAGCTACATTTGTGCAACTTAAAGCACAGCAATGGCTTGGTAGACACATTGGCACTGAGTATCTCAAAAAACAGAGACAATGTGAAATATGGCAGTGAGATTTAGCCACATGTGATGCTCAAACTATTGACACAAGTTTCAGTGTTAAACACTGAAATGCTTTATGGTGTTTGCTGTAATCATGGTTGGTTGAATGAAAAATGTTATGAGCTGTGACATACTGGACTGTTTGAAGTGCACACTAGTAAGATTGAGTAGTATCACATGGGAATCAAATCCATAAGAAAAAAAAAGGATAACATTTTAAACTTTGCTTGTTAGCTTGCCAGTGCTACAGGAAAACTGACTTTTTAATATGGCAATTAGATGTATATTAATTTAAAAATGAATGGAGATATATTCCAGCAATACCTATCTGTCTGTGACTTTATTTAGTCATGGGACTGCATTTCTATGCAAAAGTAATATTTGTATCTGTAAATACTTTTTTGATGCATGCATTTACATAACCTGAGTAATACATAGTGGGTTAGGTTACATACATACTTCACAAGATGTACTGTCATAAACACATACTTATTTTCTTCTTTTCTCAGTTAGGGGTCAGCACAGAGGAACAACTATCCACAGAACAATTGGCAGTGGAGTTTTTATGGTGTTAAGCCTGGCACACAACCTTCCACAGGAGGCACACACATGCACACACTCACACCTATGGCCAGTTTAGAGTGTCCAATCTATCGACGGCATGTCTTTGGGATGCAACTGGAGAACCCAGATGAAACCCATGAGACTGCAGGGAGGACATGCAGACTCCTTACAGAAAGCACCCCAGCTGAGAATCAAACCAGAGATCCTTTTGCTGTGAGGCAGCAATGCTAACCACTGTACCACCATGGCAGCCCATAAACACATCCTTATCATATGTGATAATTCATTATAGTTATAACAAAATATTGTGCACATCATACCCATGCATGTGCATTCTAAATTAAATATTATCATTGTCATATTTAACATAGATGTGCTACCTGGTGTTTACACAGCCAAAATCTTTCTGATAAATTACCTTTTTTAGAAAATATTCCAACCAATGTGGGATGTCTACACTTGAATGCTAATAACATGGTACTGGTGGCTGAAATCCACTCTTTCTTTCTCATTCTTTTTTTTTTAAATATAGTTTTACTGAAATGTTTAACTTACAACAACAAATACATGAACAAAAGCAAGCAAACCAGAATATTTTACTAAGAAAAGTGCAAGAAGTATTATCTGAAGCAGGAATATTTATTAGTTGATAATCAGCACTGTCTGTTCTTTATCTAGTTAAACAAATGCATATGGGGTTAAATTATGATGTAAACAAAAAATAAACTAAGACTAAATTATAAACTTAAAATGACCCCCCCAAAACCCCAAGGTCTATCATATACCTCTCAACTATCCTTGATGTTCTTAAGCATCTCTCATTTTGGCTCAAACATTTGTTATCTCTCTTTCCATTTCTTAAAAAATACAGATTTTTATAAGATAAAGGTGTATCACAGTAAAACAACAAAGCAATATCCCACAAATCTGGGATGTGGATCAGACTGCAGAAAGACTAACAAAACTGCTTATATATAAATACCTCTTAACTAAACTACATTAACTAACATGAAAACCTCCATAAAGTGTCACTCTGGGAAAAGCCCTGACTGCAGCCCAGCTGACTCAGATTCAATCACAGGTCAAGTGCTGATGGAATGGTGGGGAGGGATGGATCCATTTCTCAAGGAGGGAGTTGGACTGCTTGGGTGTTCTTATCAGCAATCTCTGGTGGAAGCTGGAGATGTTGACATTGGTGCCATACATCAAAGAGGCAAGTCAGGTGGGGGCATGACTGAACTGTTATGTAAGCAGGGCAAAACTCTGCATGTCCCGATAGCACAACTGCCCTTGGGATGCAACCACACAATATTTAGAGGGAGGGTTAAAATGTAGGTAAAAAAAAAGAAAACTTCCCAGCAGAAGATAATTACAAGACCCCTTTAGATTCCCTTAAGATTTTAAACTGGCCTTAGTTTAATTAGGGGAGTTAGAAGAATCTGGTAGACCCAGCAATGGATGGGAGCACAGGGACTGCAGACCATAGCATGATGTAGTAGAACAAAAAAGAGCTAAAAAACTCAAAACACTAAGGAAACACATCTAGAGGAGGTACTTCCCACCTTAAACACTTACAAGTAAAGTGGAATAAGAATATTACAGTAATGAGCAAATCTGTCAATGTGCAAGCTTCCATTGATGGGCAATTGTCAGGATCACTGGAAGGAAGCAAAATATATTTATCTGTGATAGCAGGTTTCATTACATCACATGAATTCTGTTGCTAGATAGGGTTTTCTTACCACACCACAGAGTTCTGTTTTTATATATTTATGTTAACCTCACAAATATGGTTGTTTATCTCTGCCATCTGAATAGCAGTGAGATTGGTCTGCTGTCAGGGTAGTGTCATCAGATTTTATAAGGCTAGATTCCCACCCATTACTTCAGGGGGACCAGTACTCTGCTATTCCTGCTTATTTTATATGTTCATGGATGGGGTGCACAAGGGGGCAGGGCAGAGTACAATATCTTAACCCATTTTACTAACACTCTTATATAGCAAAGCAAGCTATGCAGGCCAGCCATTTTATAGGTACTGTTCCACAGTGCACAATGTTTATTAATACTTTCCTCAGAATGGGCACATACTTAAGTCAATCGTTAAGATAGTACAGTAAGTGAAAGAATGCTGACAGAATCAAAGATTTTAATGCAGGCAGCAGTTTGTTGCCAACTCATAGTCTTAATTCACTGTAATAACTACTAACAATTCATATTAATTCTGTAAAATTTACATAACAGATTTTATATCAAAACATTTAGAAAGTATTGTATTGATAACATCCCACAGTGGAGAAAGAGCTTTTATAAGGATGGCTCTAATAATAACAGCAGCTAATTTGATTTTCAAAATCCTTGAGCATTCATTTATCTTTACAAAATCACTTTCTCTAGCTCTGAGCATTTTTACATAACACTCATTAGTAGATAGAGAAGAAATCTGCTGCATTGTTTCAAGATGGACAAGCATGAACTCAGAAATGATTATTTAAAAGTTTCAGCCACAGAAAATGTCTGAACTGCTTGCAGTCACAAAAAAAGCAAAACAAAAAAATTACAGGTTACATCATATTCGAACAGGAAATTGCTTAGTGTAATGCAGTTAACTTATTACAAACTTATAACCCCTTTAACGTATTTACAAACTTATAACCCCCTATAACCCCGAAGCCATCAGGATTATATAAGACCTCTGAGTTAAAAAGTATTAAAAGGGGCATACAGAGACATATATGATCGTTAAGCCACCATCTTTGAATGCTCTCTCCATTTGACTCTCATTCTTAGCAGGTGCATCATATATATAGCAAACATATTTTTCTATCAACTGAAATGGCTTTTAATTTATGTTAATTTTTTTTGCTTCTATTAAAGGCATACCAGTCTAAGGTTTTCTGTTTGTAAGACATGGCTAGACACAACAAAAACATTACATTAGGTTTTAAAGAAAGAAGGATATGAGATCCAGACCTCCAAATTAGTGTGCGTATCTGGTCCCCTGGTCTAGTCAGCAGGTTGAGATGAATATATAGTTACCATAAAGATTAACCACTAAAGTTTGAGGGATCTAGGCAGCAGGAGCAATGTGAATGGAGTTGAGCTGTGGTTCATTCATGCCTTACATTCCATATTTATAACACCAGATTATGCGTCAATAAAAAAAAGATGGTGTGATGCTTGGGATATTTTAAATCTGAGGACAATGTTGACTAATGTCGCTGAGCATATATGTACTGATAATGTGATACTACATGGTGAGAATCATACCACCCAGTCTTCAGATTTGAACTCCCATCTCCCAGAGTTCTGTCTTAGAGCATATGTGTACTGATAACGTGATACTACATGGTGAGAATCCTACCACCCAGTCTTCAGATTTGAACTCCCACCTCCCAGAGTTCTGTCTCTGAGCATATGTCTACTAATAATGTGATACTACATGGTGAGAATCATACCATCCAGTCTTCAGATTTGAACTCCCTCCTCCCAGAGTTCTGTCTCTGAGCATATGTGTACTAATAATGTGATACTACATGGTGAGAAAAATACCACCCGGTCTTCAGGTTTGAACTCCTACCTCCCAGAGTTCTGTCTCTGAGCATATGTGTACTAATAATGTGATACTACATGGTGAGAAAAATACCACCCAGCCTTCAGATTTGAACTCCCATCTCCCAGAGTTTTGTCTTGGAGCATATGTGTACTTATAATGTGATACTACATGGTGAGAATCCTACCACCCAGTCTTCAGATTTGAACTTCCACCTCCCAGAGTTCTGTCTCTGAGCATATGTGTACTGATAATGTGATACTACATGGTGAGAATCATACCACACAGTCTTCAGATTTGAACTCCCTCCTCCCAGAGTTCTGTCTCTGAGCATATGTGTCCTGATAATGTGATACTACATGGTGAGAATCATACCACCCAGTCTTCAGATTTGAACTCCCACCTCCCAGCGTTCTGTCTCTGAGCATATGTGTACTGATAATGTGATGCTACATGGTGAGAAAAATACCACCCAGTCTTCAGATTTGAACTCCTACCTCCCAGAGTTCCATCTCTGAGCATATGTGTACTGATAATGTGATACTACTTGGCAAGAATCACACCACCCAGTCTTCAGATTTTAACTCCCATCTCCTAGAGTTCTGTCTCTGAGCATATTTGTACTGATAATGTCATGCTACAAGTTGAGAGTCCCATCCCCCAGTCTTCAGATTTGAACTCCCTAAGACACTGAGTAAATCATATTTACAAGAGCTTTGTTTTCAATACATTTTCTGTTCACACTGAAGAACAGGTACTATTTCTGGTAATATATGTACACACAAGCCATGAGTTCTGGCTGAAATTAAGTTGATTACATTATACTGGGTAAGTGGGTGCTTATTCTTCAAAATATCAGCATTACTACATTTACCAAGGATGTGACATCAGGATACTAATATGGTTGTCCAATGACAGGTCCTATCACACTGTTTAATTTTACCAAAGTTTTGTGTTGTGGGGACAGTAATTATTTAGTAACCAGCTTAGCACTGTGACATTGGCTAGCAAGTTTGATAAAACTCCTTCAGACTCCATTTCTCAAATTACATCAATCAGTGATAATTGCAAAGTATCGAAGAAGTCATTAACTCCATTAAGACTCAGAACAATATAATAACATAGAAAATAAATAAAGTAGACTATGAAACAACAAATACATTATTGTTGTTATGATTTAGTTGGAACCTAAGCTATACAAGAGTGCATTTACCAATTATTAAATAGTTTGGTGAGAACATTGTTTACGATTAACTTTCAGCACTAAAGAAGTATTCCTTGGCTGAAAGAAAAGCCACTTACCTGAATCATTAAATGTTGACACAATTTTGCCAAAACCACAATTTAATGAACACTTGGATCACTGATTAGAAACTCCAGGAAAGCATGTGTGTGGAAGCACAAAAAACTCAAACTAAAGCAAATTAAATATGGGGGGCTACAACCCCTACACCTCCCTAACTAAATATATCAACTCCAAGGTTGCACTACAGTGGAGAAATGGGCAAAGTTCACCATGGTGGCCAAGTGGATATTTTCCCACAGTAGCTTTCTGGTCATCTGAGCGTTCGTTAAATTGTTGTTTCAGCGAAGTCGTCTCGGTCTTTAGAGATTCGGGTAAGTGGGTTTTTCTTCTTTCCAAGTAGACCCATATATATATATATATATATATATATATATATATATATATATATATATATATATATATATATATATATATATATAAATATATATAAATATAGATATATATGTTTATAAACTCATATGTACTCATGTATAATACTCATATATAATATACACACACACACACACACACACACACACACACACACACACACACACACACACACACACACATAAATGTATATAATCAGCAAATCACATAAATACATCACAATTGAACCTAAAATTCTAAGTACACATCAAAATAAATCCATAAACCAAAAAATGATATTACTAATAAATATAAATAAATAAACCCTTGTTTATAAATTGCTGCCAAACTGAAAATCCACAATGTTTCTTCCCTATCTAAAAAAACATAATTAAATTCAAATAACTAACTGATATTCATTTCTATTATTGTTTATTTATTTATTTATTTATTTTTATTTATTTATTTTATTTGACATTTGTTTACCGGGATAGTCCAACTTGGTCAGCAGAACCCATTTTCAGTGGAGGCACTGTGAGAAAATCTTCAAGTATATACATAAGTTGCAATTCAAACATAGCTTTCAAATTTACAGTAACAGCTTTCATTATTAACAATAAGCATTTGAAAAGTTTCAACATAAATAACAAGTATAAAATATATGTAATAACTAAGCTGTAGTATCTATAATAAACAGTGTCACTGTTTATATTTGAGTGATGACAAAAACATATATTTATATATCCAATTAACATAAAAAAGGAAGATTGGGGAAGATGAAATAGAAGTGAGATCAGCCTAGAGTAGAGTAGGTGCATAGTCAAGTGTTGTTTAGATGTTATTTGTAAGAATGTTTGATTTATCATGACAGGAATATTTTTAAGCCACACTTGGAAATGTGGACTCATTATTTAGATGACTGCTGGTGTATTTGGACTGGATCAGCTGGTTTGTTATTGAATTTTTGTTAGTTATTTAATCAGTAATTCCTTTGGTTTGTTTTTTGTGGGGAAGTTTGATTTATTTAATATAGATTTTTTAGATGTGAATGTTACTAAGTTGATTGATGGTACTATGTCCACTACTTTATATAGAAAACCATTCACTAAAAATTCATTTGTCATCCTAATCATATTGTCATGAAAGTTCCCAAGGTGCAGTATTTGAGGTTACAACATATTTATAGCTCTAATGACAGTTTTGAATCTGAAGACATTAATATAGATGGCAGATTTATTAAGAGAGGTTATAGAGCAAGTGATGATAGGAGTGCATATTCATGGGCTTCGGGCATATCTAGAGAAAGTCAATGCTTATTGTTAATAATGAAAGCTGTTGGGAGGGTAGCCTGATGGTTAAGGTGTTTACCTTACAAACACAAGGTGTGGGTTTTGAATCTCACATGAGATAATTGGCTAGGCTTAAAATGGCTCGCAAGGGCAGTTAGCTTAGTACCAACCTCTTAATAACCTCTCTAATTAATTACAGTCTGAATATTTTGTTAAAGGTGATAGGAATGAGTCAAAATTGTGACTCATAACTACATATGTAACAGATAATTTTAAAGTCCATGAAGTGATCAATAAATATTGGTACCTTTTAAAAACTGACCCATTTTTTGATAAATGGTTGGTTGATAGATGCTATTTTGGTTTTCAGTGTGATAAGAGCATTGGAGAATATTTTCCCTGGTATAAAAGAGGTACCTTTTGTTATTGTAACCTGAGTCGCAATAATCTTTGTGGATGTACTTTAGAAATTGTGTATATTGCAAATTTGCATCTAAAACAAAACGTTTTGCATTAGCAAATGCATCAAAAGTATTCACCATCAGACATTTAATTACATGCAGGTCAGTATGCCAATGCGGCATTTTTTATGCAGGGCAAACCTCTAGACCACGGAAACAATGTATAGCAGTTCATCTAAGTGATTTGAAATGTAAGCTTGATAGAAGTGCTTTAAACAAACATAAACTTGATCACGTCTCTGCACATTTTTTTTGTGGGTATTGATTTGAGTTAGCTTGTCATTTGGATCTAAACATGAATTTTAGATAGGAAAGAAAAAAATAGGGATTATTAATTTGGGAGCTATTTATAAATCAGGGCTCAATTAATATTTTTAATTTATGCAACTATAAATATATAGACATATTATTATATAGAAATGAATATCAGTTTGCTATTTGAATTTAAGTACGGATATTTTAGATAAGAAAGAAAAATTGGGTATTATCAGTTTGGCAGCTGTTTATAAGCTAGGGTTTATTTATTCATATTTATTAGCATTATTATATCTGTATGTATCTATGTAATGTGATTTGCTGATTTTATGTTTCTTTAAATATTCCTGTATTTAACCACCAAAGGGGAACTTGCTTGATTGCACTGATGATACCAGTGGGCGAAACTGGTCTGACTTTTTTCACACCAGTCATGTTATTCTGCTAATATGTATTAGTTTTGGGGTCTATATCACAACATTGAACTTACAAAAGTTCGATAATTGTAATATTGAACCCTTATGTCCGAAACACAACAAAACTGAAAGCAAAGAACAGCAATTTTTTTCCCAGGGAAAAAAATAGCTGTTCCGTGACAAAAAAAGAAAAAACTTAACCTTAAACTTAAACTGTGTGTGCCTCTCACACCCCCCTACTTAAATATACCAACTCCAAGATCACACCACAATGGAGGAAATAGCAAAGCCCCAAAAATGGCCCACATATTTTTTTCCCTGAGTAAAAAGTCGATGTGCAGTGTCTTCGCTATTTTCCACTTTCGGACTTTAGGGTTCAATATTACAACGTTTGAACTTGTTGTAGTTCGATGTTGTAATATAGACCCTTAGTTTTGTTATTTTGCTGAAGAAGTATTTCAGATGCACTGAATTGGGTAGGTAGTGCTAATGAGATATAAGTACCTCTCCTAAGGTTTTTGCATCACCTAACTGTGCCTGAAACAGAATAATTCCCTCCTTTGTAAAGTACATTGGCTCATAGAAAGCAGTCTTCTAAGCTAGACTAGACATATTATCATGAACATTTGGAAGGTACTGAACCCTCAGGATTAGGAGAACACCGTTACTTCCCCAGGAAGGTTGAGCTTGAGCAGATTAAACTACTGGTTATTGACAGGTAAACTCTTGCTTTTTGTTTAAGCAGAAGACGGGATCCCAGCCACCTCAATGGAACATACAGCTGTTTCAGATCTACTTAGCCTGTCAGCCCTGGCAAAATATTCCAGACTAAAAAAGATAGACTCTTTGATAGTAAAAATGATTGAACTGTTAGATAACATTAAAGCTGATATCAAGCATTTTGGAAGAATTAATGTCACAGTCTTCTGTTTGCAGTATCACACGATTTTATAATATACCCATATAGACTTAAAAAGTAAAAAGTAATTGGCATTCAGAAGTTATGTAGCTGAAACACTAGTATGTCCTTAATGGGTCATTTGCATATATCCCATAGGGCTTTTGTGCAGGAGGTTTAAGGTACTGCATAATGAAGTTTCTAGTTTGGCTAGGTCTTTCCTGTACTTTGTATTGAACTGCTTGCCTGTGTAACTTTTCTACCCCTTGTTTCATAGGTGCCCTAATGTGTATGGACATCTTGTTTGATTTTAACCTCTGTGTTTTTAAAGTATGTATGTATGTATGTATGTACTGATGAGGTTGACAAAAGCCTGAACCAGTACATTCTATAGCTAGAAGGTTTTAGCTTTATTGGTAACAATGCACCAATAATGACTTAAGAAGTAAATTGTCACTGGCATTCAGAAGCCATGCAGCTGAAACTCTGGTATGCCCTTAATACATCATTTGTATATACCCTATGAGACTGTACTACAGGAGGTTTAAGATAAATACATTGTTTAAGACAATAATTGGGACGTTCTTTCTAGTGTGAAGGAACTAAATGGAGTAGTGGGAAAAGAACCATTTTTTACCTTTAAGAATAATAGATCTCTTAAAAGACAGCTTTGTTATAAAGCTGTAGGCACCCATAAATACACTCAATCAGACAGACTTGGCACCTATGCTTGTAGGAGATGCACAGCATGTACTATTATACATGCTGGGAGACAATTTATACACCCACAGAAGGGGTTTGTAATAGAAGCTAACTTTTATGCTGACTGCCATACCAAGAACATGATCTACTTTAGCTATTGTATAAATTGTTCTGGTTTTATATAGGCAAGACTAACTGATATCTAAAAGATAGAATTTTAGAACACATATGGGACATTAGGAATATTAAATAGAGCAATACATTAGCTATGCACGTACAGAAAGAGGGAGCTACCCATAGGTTTAAGTTCTTAGAGCTTGAGATTGTCTCTGTTAATAAGAGGGGGGCAATCTAAATAATAGTTCTGAAGCCTCCGAACAGGAGTGGATACTGAAATTTCAAGCTGATAGGCCACCTGGCCTTAATAATAAAGTATCCCTTAAACCCTTTCATAGAGCTAGGGCCCTTAAGCATTAAAATTTGTTAACAGATGTTTTATATTGTGATTAAGTGAATTGTTGTTTGAATCTATTTTAAAGTTATTTATTTCTGACATTTATAAATATATAATTTGTATATATTGTGCTATAATGTTATATACGCTCATCTTTCTGATATGACTGTATATACCTTCTACCTTTTAATAAGTATTTGAACTATGGTCCTATTATTCTTACTGTAATTTTAATTAATAGCAGAAGTTTTTAATTGGCTACTCTGATATAGGGAACCCTTTTTAAATGTGAAGCTGTTTGTATTTACTGTTAGTCTGATGAAGCAGAAGGATTCCGTGAAAGCGCTTACTATCTATATAATTAACGTTATCTGCTGTGTGTAACCAACGTGTTTTTTTCTGTTTTCTCTATTTTTCAAAGTTAACTGGAACTGAGATTAACCTATTCTTCTCCAGTATCCTCTGTTAAAACATACACATTTAATTCAATTTTAACACAGTCAGGACCCACTTTTGGTACATTTTTAACACAAGCAACTTTACAAATACATTTTCAACAAAAGCATCTGTACAAATCAGTTTGATATTCAAATAACATATGATTCTTTACAAAATTCCAACTATCTGTGCTGGCATATGTTACACATCCACTGCCTTACTTAACCTGGCATGGCTGGCAATACCTTATATTGTCACAACTTCTATAGCACAAGTCCCAGTCTTAGCAAATGTTAAGTACTTCTGCTTCATTTGTTAAGATCAGGCATTGCTCTAGTCAAATACAAATCTGCCAGTACTGGCCAGCAAACAATAGCGGCAGAATAAAAAATAGATTTGTTTATTCCTGCTGTGTAATGTGTCCTTGACTGTTTCTAACATAACAAAATCTCGTACACTGTCTTTCTGACAGCACTCATTAAATGCTTTATTGCTATGAAAGCTAGCAAAACACTTTTTTTGTTTCTGTAACTAGCACTACATTGAGCATGTGAAGCCCCATGGACTACAAAGAATTATGATTGGGTCTCAGATCAGAACCCTGTATTATGTGCTCTCAGCATGGATGCCAAGATACACCTCTTGAGCTTTACTCTCAAGGTAAATTTCTTGGCATTCCTGTCTTGAACACATAATAAGCAGGTTATGAGTGGCAACCCACTCATAATGCTCTATGTTACGCAGTTGTCAAGGTTTTTGTTGTCTGGTCTCATGCTGTTGATCAGAGGGCAGCAGAATCACAGGACTGTACCTGAAAAACCTTCTGATTCTTTTGAAAGCTACAATGTACTGCATGCTGTCACCCAACTCACACATACACAGACAAAACAAAACAAACAAGCAAAGAAACAAAAAAAAATTAAAAGCCGTGGCAGAGTGAAGTATATAACTAATTTTGATTACCCAGTGAAAATTTTGATAGAGATGTGTCAAGGCTCAATTTAGAGGTTTGCATGTAATATTGACCTCATCCATGTAACAGCACAAAAAAGATAAAATACTTTTGAGAAGGGCCAAAATACTGTATTTTTGCATAGATTTGTGGAAAGAAGGCAAATAGTAGATATGAAACAAACTTTTAAGTTCTTCAAGAAAATTCCTAGGGGTCAGTTTAGTACTATTTTATTTTATTTATTTTATTTTACATTTGTTTACTGTGGAGGTCCAACTGGACAAAACTGTCCATTTTCAGCATATGCCCAGGGATAAAAGCTCCAGAAACAATTGCTAACATACTATAAATAAGATATTTACATGAGCATTATGGTTTACACATAGTTATAAAATATAGCAGATAATAACATGATTGCATAAAATATTTACATAAGCATAGATGTTTAGACATACAATTAAATGTATAGCAGGTAGTAACATATGATTGTTGTTTATACAGTATCTTTAGTAGAGATAATCATGAAGATGTAATGAAGATAAGAGAAGAAAGGAACAACTAAAAAATACTAGCCAGTTTGTCAGAGTAGGAGAATATAGCAAGTTCATATGAGGTGCATTGACATTTTAAGGGAAAGCATTTCAACTTGGTCTAAGGGCGAGTTAGTGGGTATAGATGGGGCAGTGGGGAGTAGGCAGCAGTGAGTTGGTAAGTAACGTGATAATATATAGTGCATCTGTGGGAGTTTTAAAGAGGAGGTTGGATAGTGGGTAGGGGAAAGGAGTTAGAATATGTCAGCCAGGTGCTAGGCAGTTACAAGTAATGTGTGATAATATATAGTGCATCTGTGGGAATTTTAAAGAGGAGGTTGGATAGTGGGTAGGGGAAAAGAGTTAGAATATGTCAGCCAGGTGCTAGGCAGTTGCATCTCCAGGAGTTGTTTAGGTGGGAAAAGAGTTGTTTTTTGAAGATGGTTTTATTAGGCTGCACCCTGATTTGTAGTGGTAGGGGTTTCAAGTCTTGGCAATGTTGTTAGAATTCAAGGAGTCACCAGAGCTTTATTGGCTTTTGGAGATTGTGATTAGTGCCTTATTAGTGGATCTAAGTTCTCGGTTATTGGAGTAGAGGGTGATTAGGTCTTGTAAGGGTGCAGTTTTGTCAGGTTGGGACAGTATTTGGTGAGCTAGATAATGTTGGTTTAGAGCTAAGGTGTTAGAGAGTTCCAGCCAGGAAAGCTGTTTTAGGGCTTGACAGTGGTGGGTGCAGTAGGAGGAGTTTGTGGCAAACTTTGCTAAAGACATCAAAAGAACAAGAAGAAAACCAATGATGCATATGGCTAGTTGTGAAACCAGTATAAATAAGTAAATAAATAGTGCTAATATCCTTGCATGTCATGATCATAGGATCATAGGATCATAGGACGTTACTAGGCTATTGGCCCTGGGGCCCTTATAAACCTAGAGTTTATCCCATGTTTAGACAAGTCAGCACCCAAAGCCCCTGTCCAGCAGGGGCATGGTGGAATCCCAGAGGTGTATTTCCTGTTTCTCATCCAGTTATCCAGGTTGCACTTAAAAAGGGATAATGGGGTACTCTGCTTGATGTGGAGAGGGAGTCTGTTCCACAGATGGGGGAGTCTCTGGGACACAAGACACAAATCTGTCCCGCCAACAAGTCCTTTTGATGTCACAGACTTGGTTGAGGTCGCGTGAGGAGGTTACTCAAGTGGAGCTTGACTTGTGGATATGCATTGATGTGTGTAAATAAAATCATTTACAAACACAGCTATAGTAGTTATTGAAGTGTATTAGTGTTAGTATCCTTGCATATAATGCAGAGATTTCAGTAAAAACATTAATGTAAAAGTACATTTATTGTAATTATTGAATTGTGTTAGTGTTTGTTATTTTTGGACATAATGCAGTGATTTTTACATACAAAATTCACATAAATTCAGAATATTACTTGTTGATCTACATTGTCTTAAAATTCTTGCATAAAATCCAGTGATTTCTGTAAGCAATATTCATGTAAAAGCATAATTATAGAAATGTTCTACTGTGAAAAGCTGATTTCCTGAACATCAATGCTTCAAAAGGATGAAAAGAAATGGCCAAAAACCAAGAGTGGAAAACTTCTTTTTTCTTGTTTTTTGCAGGGGCGGGGGGCAACCCCCCAATCCTTGAACTTATATATACCAACTCCATGGTTACACCAACTCAAACAAAGGAGAAATCTACCCAAAAAGTGAATCATTGTCAGTGCATGATTAGAAATTGCACTGGCAATAATTTCCTATGGGAAAAACATATGCCTTATGACATTCATGCTTTTTTCTCTGTGGGCTACTGACACTCGGGGAATTTCTCCTCGAGATTGTATATGGGAACCTAATAGAACTTATTATAGCAATAACACGCTTGGTAATGCGATTTAACCACGGTTTGGTCCTCGGGTCGCCTCGGGACCAAACAAAGACAACCATGGTTAAATCCGCATTACCCACACCCAGAAGTGAGTTATTATATAATGACATTATTTAAGAAAAGAAATAATTACTTTTCTTAAATAATGGCATTGTATAATGCCTCTTGCTGCCCTTCCGCAGCTGTCTGGTATTCATGGCAGTTCTGATGTACTGCATGCCTCGCAGTACATCAGAGTGTGGGCAAAAGCAACGGAGAACGCAAGATCTCCGTTGCTTTTACTGTTCGCTATGTTAAATGGGTTTAACATGCGAGACAGCTTTAAAATAAGCAACGGAGATATCCGTTACTTATTTTAAAGCTGTCTCGCTATGTTAAACCCATTTAATATAGCGAGACAGGTTTAAAAGCAACGGAGATCGCAAGATCTACGTTGCTTGTGTCGCTATGTTAAAGGAGTTTAACATAGCGAGACAGCTTTAAAAGCAACGGAGATCTGCGATGCTTTTTAAACCTGTATCGCTATGTTAAACTCTTTTAACATAGCGAGAATGTTTATACTAACGGAAAAAGTCCGGGCGACCGGACCTTTTCCGTTAGTATATTGAGGATTTAACGGCACGCTGGTTGGGCTGGCCAATCAGCGTGCACGTTTTAGAGGAGGAATTGTATAATGAACTATAAATATTACTCACAATGAGCCCTGAATGTAAATGGTGATTTGAAATGTAACTTAGAAGGAAATCTGTTTGCAAATGTTTTAAAAATGTATTACTGCCTTTGGATTTGGAAAAGCTGAAAACTATCATTGGACTAGTTCAATTACCATGTTAACAAAGTTAAACAAACAACCAAATAAAAACAAAATAAGATAATAAGAAAAGGATACCATTTAAGAATGTATGGTAGTGAGTTTAAAAGAGATATGAGGGAGGATTACTGAAGCATTTGCTTAGATGGATAACAAATGTGTTAATGAGAGTTTTTGAGTTATAAAAGACATGGTGTGTCAGTGATGAACTGTATATTTGTTGCTTGTGTTAATGGTGATTGCAACTATGTCTAGTAATGTGCTGACTGTCATTGGAAGAAAGGGTTTATTTGAACAACTGTATAACAGTCATTGTTAATTTATGGCCTCTGAACCTGAACAAACTAAGGTGTGTGTGTGTGTGTGTGTGTGTGTGTGTGTGTGTGTGTGTGTGTGTGTGTGTGTGTGTGTGTGTGTGTAAGGGTACATGTGCAGAAGTTTTGTTAATATGTTGAGTGCCATTAAACAATCAGCAACCTTTGAGAGTCATAAAAATAAATAAATAGCAGAACTGCAATACATTAAAATAGAATAAAACAGAGCTAATATATGAAGAACATGCCAAACATGCAACATGGCTAAAAGTTCTGATGCATTCAGAATTTTAATTCAGAAAGAGCTGTAAAAATGTCACTAACCTGGTTTCTACAGCAGTTAAAAAGGACATAACAGAGGAACACAGATTTAAACAGTGACACAATTTAAATCCTCACCTGAGACTCAAGTAAATTACATCAACTAACAAGCAACTAGCTTCACAATAACTCTATAGCTTGAGAGTGACAGTAGATTAATATGTCATAGTAAAATCAAAAACTTGAAAACATCACTAAAAACATTATAGTGAACATCTGCATGAACATACTAAACCATGAAATGCAAACATATATGAGGTCTAGAAAAAAAACAATTAAACAAATATTGACACATTTTATAATAAAAAACATACTGACACCTGGTAAAATGTACCATTTCTTGTTTGTGTAATCACAGTTGTCCACTGCCATTAGTAAAATTACATGGATGCAAATAAGAAAAAAAAAAGTTTATTTGTTATTTACTTAAATGATACCTATGAATCCATAATATATCAAACATAGATTCATCCTCAGTCTAGAAAACTTTCAATTCATATATATAATTAATTTATGATGCCAACAAATTAAATCTTGCAGGGCTAACAGTTCCATGTTTGTATAAGCACTCTTTCTCCCTATCCCCTTCCACAATAAAACACACTACACTAACATGACATATGACAACATTTATTGAACAACATTTTTGAACATAAAATTAATTGATCAATCATAAAATGTAATAATCACAGTATGAACATACATTCCACATAGCAATTTAACAGCAGCAGTGTCTCTTGCTTACCTCTGTCCCACCACAAAATAAGGAGTGTTACACAATCACTCACTTACTCAGACTTAACCAGAAACAGCATGCCACTGCTAACTTCCATTTCCGACCAACCACCATGTAAAATCCAATACATAACACCAGAGGGGGAACAGAAGAGGGACATGCCAATCCCTCTTCTCTGAACCACATTCCGTCTCATACAAAATACAGAGGGAGAAAAGGCAGGTAGCATGATCACACTTAAATCTAATCCCCCACCTAACAACTCTTACATAAAACCACATTAACTCCTCCTCCTTCCATTTACTTCACTTCCTCTCTAGCACCCCTTCCTTTAATCTAAACTTTTCCTTGCCTGAGTCCTTATCACAATCCTTCTAACATTCACCATTAAATATATTCCTCTCGCTCACTGTGTCTTCACTTCACCGCCAATTCCTCCCTCCCCCATCCCGTACTCCCATAAATCCCAAAGTGTTTCTGGACAAATGAGTTTGTTCCAATCTACAGTTATTCCTTTCAGCAAGAATTTGATTCAATGTATGTAAACATTTTTAATGGCTACAAAAAGTCTAATCATAAAATAAAAGGTACTTTCTATATGTACAGATTTATACTGAGCACACATTAAACTGAAGACTTTCTCTGAGAACAAATTATATTCAATATTCATGCATTAGTTGATTTATTCTGAATAATCTGATTCCCTAAGTGGACAAAAAGCTCATTGTTCATTAAAGGCTTAATTGTTACTACACTGCTGGTCAAGTGCTTTTTATTATTTTATGTGATTTATTGGAGCTCCTTTTCTTGAGTTGGATTCTGTGGTGGTGAAGTGGATATCTGTTTGTTTTTGAGTATATTCAATGATACGTGTTTTAAATTGTTGCAAATATTTCCCAAGGCAAAAAGATCCAGGAGAACATATAAGCAGATAACCTGAGTCAAACAGAAAATAAGTTGCCTGACTTGCTACTGAGTGTATTAAATGGTAGAAAAACATACACATTTCTAAACATATTTACAAGAGGAACACCTCTAACAATGAGCACAGTTTCTCAGTCTGTAAATCAATAGGCCGTGCTGGTACAGGACCGGATCTATCAAACATCTGTTTTACTGTCTGACCATGTTAGCAGCTGATTCTAGACTTTGAAGTAAACCATGTTTAATTGGAATCTGGATGCAGGATATGCAAATATTTGTCCAATACTTCAAGGAGACAGCTGCTATTGAAACTGTATGGGGTTCTAAATGGTGTATGAATGGAATGTTGACTGCTTCTGTCAATGTAAAAGAAAGATTCATATCTAGCTAGAGAATCTGCATGCCCTATGGCTCAAGTTAAACAAGACTCATTGTACCTTCTGTCTTACAAATTCTTGATAAGACTGCAGTAAACATTGTTCATTCTTTGACCACATATATCATCTCCTTAGTGAATCAGGTTTATGTAAGGGAAGCTGTAGTCCAAATACTATGGATAACATCTGGAATCAAGCAATCATTTTTTCAAGTCAGGTTTGTTGCACTAATTAGTTCCTGTGTGACCACCATTCTTTATAGTACAACATCGAAGAAATATGCACTCTTACAATCCTGTTGGGTGTTAAACTAAGGCCAAATCTACATATGTTAAGTTAATGCAAAAACTATTCAAATTATCTTAGTAAGATCAATGCACCAACAAGCAGTCATCTAAGTGGCTTCTCCACATCTGCATGTGGAAAGACACCATTGGGTGAAGGTTGGCATAATCATTGACAGATTATGACAACGTGGCTGCAATTTTAGTATATAAAAGTGGATGTTATATTTTTGTCAACGATGTCTTGCTTAATCAAATTGAAATGAAATAAGTCCTTCTAAAAGTCTGGAATAATATACTACCTAGCAATTAAGACCTTACAAACTACCATCATGTACTGAGGTCTGTAAGGCCTCAATATTAAAGTAACCAAGAGATTGTCATGTTCCAACTGCAAATACAATGAGTCCTAAAAATGTTGTGTGCGTCATTCATCCTGGATCTTACCAACGGCTACAATGGATATGGTGCATGCCAAGAAATTCTGGACATTGTTCAGTTAGAGGGCACTTACTTAAAATACACAAGATGTACACGGGTGATATATCTGTTATATTTGGTATTATGCAATTGAGATGGCTATTCTACTTTTTGCAAATCTTGTTTCTTACCTCCTCTACAGTGTTAAATATATAAACGTATGTATGTAGGTGAGTGAATATATATGTCAACATATATGTATAGATATGTATATATATATATATAAAGATATATATCTATATCTATATATATATATATATATATATATATATATATATATATATATATGTCTACTTTCACCCATCGAAATTACAATTCAGCGAAATGTACTAAGGCGAGCTCTTTTTCGTGAAAATTCACTTTTGCCAAAATCCACTTTCATGAAAAACGAATTAAACGAAAACATAAAAAAAACAAACAAAATAAAAACACAACACTAACCATATTTATGCAGGGGGGCTTGCCCACATGTGCGGGGCTGCACCCCCTTGCCCCCGCTACTTTCATATTCTCACTCCAAGATCACACTACAGTAGGTAAAAGCGAATATTCGCTTATCTCCACTGTGCCACGATCTAAGCAACAGCCCCAGTTGCTGTTTGCTTAGGTGCCTTTTCGCGAAAGTACATTTTGGCAAAAATGCACTTTCGTGAAATAGAGCTCATCTAATTATATTTTGCTGAAACTTAATTTTGTTGGGTCGAGGTAGACCCATATATATATATATATATATATATATATATATATATATATATATATATATATATATATATATATATATATATGTCCCTATTAAAATGTTGGCACGTTTGATGCCAAGTCCAACAACACTGACAAAATAGATGAGAAGATCAGATGGCTCAGTGGTGCAGTCAGTGGTTAACATTGTTGTTTCACAGCAAGAGGTTCTCCAGTATGATTCTAGGCTGGGGTGCCTTCTGTGCAGAGTCTGCATGCCCTCTCTGTGTTTGTGTGGGTTTTCTTTTGGTGCTCCGGTTTACTTCCACATTACAAAGACATGTGTCTGGAGTGTTCTTCCTGGGACTCCACTGAAAATTGGCATGCTCCAAGTCAAACTTTCCTGGTAAA
Organism: Protopterus annectens; assembly: GCF_019279795.1. Taxonomy (NCBI): domain Eukaryota; kingdom Metazoa; phylum Chordata; order Ceratodontiformes; family Protopteridae; genus Protopterus; species Protopterus annectens. Next base: position 524,733,270 of record NC_056729.1, read on the forward strand.
TTAATATGAACATTGCTTTTCTCCTTTAAACTAGTTTTTAACAGAGGAGCAGACCCCCATGTCCTCCTCAGCTCATAACTCTTACTTAACTAGCATGGGGGCCCTTTGCATTAAGCCAAAAACCATTCTCCTAGGGGCAAATTCACAACTACTCCATTAACTGCGAGGTGTGTACACCCTCTAATATGTATACCCAGAGATGTGTGGACTTCATCTGTGTAAACACTCTCAACCATTTAGTCTACTTCGCAACCTGGGGTGATAAAATCCCTCACCTGTATGGGACAGGTCTACTCCCTACCAATTGTAACTACCTCCCTGGTCAAATTGAACCACAGATCAGTCACGTTCACCTTAAGACTGAAGCCAAAAGCATTCTCCAATACCTTGGTATTCAATGCCGATCTACGTAAAATGAGTAATGACCTGGCTAAATTGAACATCCCCTCCCAACTTGATGGCCCACTGCGTAAGGAGAATCTTTTACTGCCAAAGTGTATGCACATTTCAATAGCTGCATAAATACAGTGCCAAATTTAAAAATACACTTCCGTAGTGCAACCTAAATATAAACAGGCTCTAAAAAAAATCATTGCCTGTAAAAATAAATGTGATTCTCACGATCCCAAACAAGTTCTTGCTAATCTTAACTGGGAACTCGGGACCATGATCATGTTAGTCGCCCTGCTAGACAGGGGTCAAAGGAAGTAAATATTGCGGGAAGAAATATCCAGGGAATTGTTATGGCTAGGCTTGTATAGGCCCTAGGGCCAATAGCCTAGTACCAACCTATAAACCTGTGAACCTATGAACCTATGATCAAATCAACCAAAGCCAGATATGAGATAAAAACTGCCACCTAAGAAAAGGTCAACCAAAAAGGCTTCCTTAACTACATTAGAAACATTAGAAACCTTATAAACTATATCTAACATTCTGCAGAGCTAATAGTAAATGATATCAAAGGACATAGCCAATGCACTAGAAGATAATTTAAGCTTTAACTCCATCCTCCCTACCCTCCTACATTCCCAGATATCATACCCACCGTCTACACCACCCCTTAAATCTCCTGTGAACAAGTCCTCAAGGCAAAATACAAAGCCAAGACCTCTGCTTGTATGGGTCTGGGTAACATATTATTCTGCTTACAGTCCAGCCTGAAACACGATGTATCTGACCCGCAAATGATGCCCTTCAATGTCATTCTCCAAACTGGCTATGTGCCGGGTGAATGGAGGACAGGAGCTGTCATTCACTTGCACAAAGGTGGGACATCAGCAGACCCAGTAAATTATAGACACATAAATCTGACAAACCTCATCTGTAAGGCTATGGAAAGGATCATTAATGAATTAATACATAAGGACACAGGTAACCTGCAAACATTTGACCCAAACCACTTCAGATTTGTTAAGGGCAGTTCTTGCCTATTTTTCCAGACTGACTTCTTTGAGAAGGGTAGTGAAGCAAAGGATGAGAGCAACTCAGTACACATTACATATTTACACCTTGCAAATGTGTCCAACACCATTCCACACTCACATATCATAGACAAAAAATCCCAGCTAAATTTTAATCCCTATGCAACTCATTGGATAGGAAATTGGGTCATAAGTGGAACACAAGAAATGAGGGTGGACTGCTCTAACTCAACCAAAAGACCCATCAGTATTGATGTACCCCTAGGGTTCAATCTTTGGGCCACTCCTGTTTGGCATTTACTCTTCAGTGGTCAAAACTACTGTTAAGGGTTTATGGGTGATCAAGTTTTCAGGTGACTGTAAACTTGGTGCCATCATAAACATCAAAAATGAAATCATGATCCTCCAAAAGAACCTTTCCAAAACCAATAGCTGGTGTCAGAATCATAAAATTAAGCTGAATGCCAAGAAATATATAATAGTGACCTTTATCAAGCAAGAATCCCCTAGTAACTATCACATTGCCAACACAACCCTGAACCTTCCTGAAATAGTTAGAGACCGCAGAGCCTTTGCACACAATGCACTGGTTTTCAATTCCCCATGTACCCACTATTGTAAGAAATTGTTTTTTCATAATACAGTTTATGACTAAGAGTACTGCATGCAAGTCCAAGGATGTAATCATTCCATTGAATTCCACACTCATCAAGTCAAACATTGAATATAAAGTTCCTTGTATTATGTACCTCTCCAAACATATGACACAAGTTCAATGCCCATAACACTTTCTTACTAAGAAAATCATGTGCCTAAATCATAAAAACTATGCAGACCATCTCAAAGCCTTGTCCCTCTTCTCGGTCTTATACAGGCTACTGAGGGACAATCTCTGCCTTACGTATAGAGACTCAACAGACCCTATCCTTCACAACTACTGCACATTTACAAGTCAAATGGAGGCATGGACCTCTGCTAAAGAGATCTAAATCTGTTTTTCAACACCAGTAGAACAGGTTGGAGAGACAGATATGTAGCATAGAGAATAGCAGTTCTTTAGAATCATTTCCTGTCCACATAAAGCAAAGTACTTCTCTTACATTATTCACATGTAATCTGGATGAATGATTGGCTAACTGCAAATTCACCCATCACAGCGTCCTTGTCCACCATGGATATAGGGTACATGCAAATGTTCTGATCATTTATGGGTTATTTGTAACTGAACCTTCATGGAAAGTATGTCCAGGTTGCTTAAGCTCCTCAGTGATCCTCATTAGCCTAGTAAGAATGTATGAACTTGTATATCTATATCTATTTATAACTATATCTATAGCTATAAATATGTATCTATATGGCTATCTGTGCTTACATCTGTAACCAATTAAATAGACATACACTATATTAACCACAAATGATTGAAACTGAGTCAGTCAACATGCCAGTAAGCATGTGCTGCTCATGAATATAGATGTATGCACAATTAAAAAAAAAAAAGAAAAAGGAAAAAGCCCCTTTGTGACCTACACCCTTGCTAATTATACATATGATACATATACCAAGTCACAGATCGCAAAACACAGGAGTAAGGGCAAAATTCCAATACCCACTGTATAGCAATTCTGCAAACAAAGCAGTCGTCATCCTGCAGTGATCTGGTAGTTCGAAAAAAACAACCTTCCTAACAAAACATTTGATCAAATGAACGTATGTTCAAACCCACTATACTCAGGTATAATGCATGTAATGCCTTCTTACTACACCGATTCCAGAACTCTTAGAGATAATATGCTTATTGCTATCAAGATAGTACATAGGTACAGCAAAGCATTTTTTCTAATGTCTAATTCCAGCTCATGCTGACATCAGCATTTTCAGAGCCACTCAGTAGACAGACATTTTTGTTCCAGTTTTCTGTAGGTGACTTCATCAAAACAAAAATCCTGCAAAAGTATTGTACCTTTGTTGTAGCTGTTGAATGAAGGAAGAGTACTGTGTGCACTCTGGTTTAAAAACAAATCCAAGCACTTTCATTACAGCTACATTTTTATGATGCCTCATAACTCATTTATTAACTCTACTTCTGCCTCTCATTTGTGGGTATACTGGCCTCCAAACTTTGTACATCATCTCAGCATTTACATCCACAGAGCTATAATAATTACTTTTAGCCCTTCATTAGAGAGATGATAGGAACAAAGTGTTGTTTGTACTCTTCACAAATTGGGCTAATTTTACTTTTTATCCAGTCTCAAATCCATGCCTCTGCTAAGTTCCTCACTGCAAAATATTCACAATTAGTCCCTTGCAAGATACTTTTTCAAACCAGGGAAATCTGACAGTCTAGCAAGGATCTACAAAAGGGCATAAAGTAGAAACCACAGTTATTAAAATCAATGACAATATCTATAATCTGCTCCAGAAAGGCACATATTTGCAAGCCATCATCTTGAATATCTGAAAAAGAAGTAATTAGTGTGCCTCACCTTCTTTATAAGACATTGAATGTATATGCAGCCACATAAACTTGGTTAATTTTGGTAGCTTTACCTTTTATGTACTACACTTAATGTCAGTGGTGTCCCTTGAGATTCATTTGGGATCCTTTGCTGCTTTCAGAGAAGGAGATGTTTGTGTACGTAGGCAGTAATGATGAGTAAGTAAATGGTTGTACCGTGAGTGTGTATGAGTGGTGAGATAGTATGAAAAACAATGTAGTCCACAAATAGTTTAAAGTCATAAACATCACAGTACCTTAGCTACTATTTCTTGACAATAAAATCAGTCCACTGACATGCTCCATTTGCATAACATTTATTTATTTAACATTTCTTTACTGGGAAAGTCCGACTGGGACAGACCCCATTTTCAGCGGAGGTCCAGGAGAAATGCACCAGATGCATGTCTTTAGAATATGGGAGGAAACTGGAGCACCCAGAGGAAACCCACGCAAATGCAAGGAAGACATGCAGAGTCCACACAGAAAGCACCCCAGCCAAAAATTGAATAGAGAACCTCTTGCTGTGAGGTGACAATGCTAACCACTGCACCACTGCATTGCCCACAGATCACAAAACATCTCTGCAGAAACTGTTATTAGCACAGCTCCTAAAGTCAAGTATACTGTGTGGATTTTTCATGGATATGGTGTCTGATAAACTATATTGTTTATGACTGGGAAAAAGTGTGAAGTGTATTGGCTTTCTTTACAGATTTAAACATTATCCTGTCAATTATAAAAGCCTAAAATGCGCAGCCAGCATTCACCATCCTTGACTAGTATTTGTCTTCATAATTGGAAAACAGTCTTTATAGATGTTTTTCCATTGTTTATGAACTTTTCTAGAGTAAAAAAATGTAGGAAAAACCAAATAAACAGTCAATGGAGTGTAGAACCTAGAACATTTATTAAATCCACTTCAGTCTTGGTAAGTGCTTTCATCCTGACAAGTATAGGACTTTATCAAAACCAAAGTGCCTGCCAGCTTGCAACAGTTAAATAGCACACTAATTAAACAATCAAGAATTAAAGTGATATCCATAAAAACAGCCTTAAACAAGCCCATAAGAACCATAGCTGGCTAGTAAAAATATATACAAGTGAAACACTGAGTGTGTGATAATCAACAATTAATAAAACTATCTCAATAGAAATTATACTCTATGTTAAAATATGTTATAAAATAGATGCCCTATCCCTTAAAATCGGCATCAGTGATATATGTTTATTCATTCCTGGGGGGTGTTGGCATTAAGAATTAACTGCCATCTAAACTCACTCTTTAATATTTCATTAGACCAATTGCTACCCCCTAATGTTTTTCTTAATAATCTTTAGAATAGTAAACTTAAAACCATTGTAGGCATCATAAGAAAGTGTGTTTTTGTATAGGGCATTGCTGTTATTGTCGGTTTCTATGACATAAAGGTGTCCATAAATTCTTTGAATAGGAATTTCAAATTGCATCCTACCTTTTGAGTGAAAAGTGACTTATTGCCCAGTTTGCTATACAATTCACTGTTGCATTCCAGTATCACCCAATTTTTTGTCACAATGTGTCTAACTTTCTGGCCTAAGGTACCAAAATAAGTGACCATAGAGTGAGAAAAAATTTATTATTTTTTCATGGCCCTTTATTATTAACAAAACCTTGTCCAAGCAAGGGAAAAAACCTTGTGCCCCCAACCTTCTAGGACTTCCATACCAATCTCCTGGACCCATTTTTCAGGGTAGCCCCTGGTCACAAACATATTGATAAGGTTACCAAGCTCAATCTTAAAATCAGAGAGCGTAGAACACATTCTAGCACCTCTGATCATCTGACCCTTTACGATGTTCCTCTTCACAAAGTGTGGATGATTACTATTGGTTTTGATAAAGCCCTATACATGTCAGGATGAAAGCACTTACCAAGTCTGAAGTGGATTTAATAAATCTTCGTGGTTTTACACTCCACTGACTGTTTATTTGGGCTTTCCTCTCGCTTCCAGGAGGTGGTTTTGTGTTTAACTTTTCTAGAGTAATCATTCATGACAGACTAGCAAACTGTTTGCAGCCACATCTATATGCCATACTCTAACACAGAAACATAATTGAAGGAAAAATATAATATTATTTGCCTCTCCCAGCATTCCCAATTTTCACATATCATGCACAATAAAAAAATACGTGTAGCTAATACACTGAGATCCTTGCATAATTCTGCAAAATAGCAATGTGTAACATCTCCCTAACCCATCAAACTAATCTCCTTTCTACCTCTATGCAATATTACATCCTATGCTCAAAACATATCTCCACTATGCCATAGATCCTGTATGCTTTTGAAAGTATGAGCTGCCCATATGCCTACTTCAGCTCTCCCATGAACATGATAAAGATCCGCTAATCTTTCATAGTGCCGCTGTATAAAGTGAAGCTTGTCTAATGGATTATCTTGTACCGGAGTTTTATGATCCTTTGCAGTGTATGCCCTCACTACCACATGTAGGTGAATAGTCTGTCTGCATACAGAGGAACTTAATGCACTCATTTGTGGGAGGGAAGAAGTGAAGAATGTATTTATATGGAAAAAGAAAGAAATACCTGACCACTCCTTAACTAACAAGCATCAAGTTTCATCACCCTAAATTTCTTGCATCACCAAAAGCTGTGTATTTGGTCTGCCTCCCCTCCCTGTAAACTTCACACCCTGCAGAACTATAAGCCCATTTGCTTTGTTCTTTGCTGCTGACCAGTAGCCCTCATACCAGACTTTTGACTTTTCAAAAATATATAGGATTTTCCTATGTTGGGAACATTGTCCTCTAAAATGCCTTATATTTATCTGGGCTGGCTAAGTTGTGATTAATTAATACATGCTCACTAGCTTTTTCTCACTGCTATATGCCTCCTTCTTCATGAGTCTGTATTCCTTAGACTCAGTTCTTTTTGAGTGGGCTACGACTTGCTTGGTCCCACCATTTAGAGATCAGAACTGCACCCCTGACACTCACATAGTGGCAATGCTCTTACTTTCTCAAATTCCCACTTTCCTGCCAAAAACTCAGATGTGGACATTACCTTGTTCACATTCACTTGCTAAGTCAGATCATAAAGATACTTAATCCTTCTTTTTTCATAACATGCCCCCCCCCCCCAGTAATACCCGACTTAACTGTAGTTATTGCAGATCTCATCACTTGCCCTCACCAGTAGCTGCATATGAACTTTTTCAGTCCTTTATCTTCTATATTAAGATACTCACTCATTTTAAGACGGAAGAAGAGATTGGTCAATTAAAAGCTAACAGCCCAGGGAGTGGAAAAATGCATTATCTTAGCTTCAAATGAGGCCTAAGTAGGTATATGTTTCTGATCGTATACCAACAGCTGCTAAAGATGGAATGCATGTGCCAAACACAATCTGTCTAGGAAACTCAACCCTAAATCTTACAGAAAAGCATGCAGTGCATACCTTGGTACCCTTGTCCTCTTTCTGTTCCATATAAATTGATGAAATATCCAAGAAATTGTCCTGCAAAAGAGTCACTATGCATATGAAAGAGCATAACCAGGCATATAACCAAATAAAGTAGATCTGGAACCATAAATACTTAATCCAATAATGACAACTATAACAGCATGACCTCCCTCAGCTACATAATCATATATATGTTTTGATCCCACAGATTTTCCTTGTTTAATGCTTTCATCCTCACATTAATGTTATGCAGATATATTCCTCCCAGTATTAAGGTATAGATGTACAAAAGGGGAGGTAATAGTAAGACCTACACAATGCCTGACTTCCACATTAACTGAAAATATTTCAGTTTTGGTTTCATTAGCTCTTAACTCTGACGGAGGTTAAACTTGCTAGAGTTTGCTTTTATTCTTGGGAAATCCCTTTAAGATTGTGAGATAAAGCCATACAGCCATTATCAAACAGGAGATTTTCATTCTTATTCCCAGGACTTAATATCCATGAACATTTTTAGTAACAGCTAGTCATCAAGAGCTTCTGTTTCTAGTGAAAACAAGGCTGTGGAAAATGTGTACCCTTGACTGGTTCCTTGTAATAAACTAAATGGTTGCAAGAGGGTACCATTTACCAATATATGCACAGAAGGAGTACAACAGAGTGCCCTAACATTTATAATATATGAACCTGGAAGGCCTTTCAAAATCAGTTAACACTGTCTCTTCTGGAGCATTTACATTTTGAGTGCTGACATGTAAGCTGGCAATGCCTACAGATGCTCTCTCATCTTTCCGTTTATAAACTTAGCCTGGATAGGTAAGATGATGACAGACAAAATGCCACTTAACTTCTTAGCTAATATTCTAGTGCATATTATTTCGACATCTGGGTTTAGCAGTGAGGTCAATCTATACGTTGCTACCCTTAGTGAGTCTTTACCTAGTTCAGGCTGGACTATGATGGTGAAAATTGTGGATGTGGGATTAATCCTCCTTTTCCTGGCAAATCAACCAACTGATGCATTAGTGTTTTAGCAGTCTGTCCTCAGAGCAGATAGTAAATTTTATATTAAGGCCATTAGGCCCAGGTGCTTTCCATTTAGGGGTAGCTTTGATGGCCTTCTTAACCTCTTCCAGTATGGTCCGTTCTTCTAAGGATTTGGCTTGTTTGGGTGGAATGCTAAGGAGATAGCTTCCTCCCAAAATGTGTTTAGCTATGCTATGACTAATTTACTCTCGACCTCTCCCTCCCAGTACAATTCTCTATAAAATGTCACATACTCCTGACTTATCTCTTCATTGTCTCTATAAACATTGTTACTCCCTTCTATAGCTGGGATGCATGTTTGTCTTCTCTTCTGCTTTATCCTATAAGCTGTCATTCTAGCAGACTGGAATCTGTGTCCCGTAAGTGTATAGCGGTCTATTTAACATATAATTGCATACTATTACTTTTTTAGTTTGCATCATTGCAAATAAAGAAGCTTATAGATTTATAGGTAATTGCTAAGCATGCAGTCCAGAGACCATTAAGGAGCCTGGCCCAAAATTCCCAAAGCACTGTCTAGTTAAATGACTAACAAAGGTCACACTGTAGGAAAAGGAAGGTGGGAAGATTCCAACACTGTACTCTTGGAACAGGAAGCAGGTTGTTAATGAGTCAGAGCTTACTTCTCTGTGCACATTCATTTCAGAGTGCCTGATGATATTTTTGTTGTGATCGTTTGGTGCTGAAATTACATGGTGCTTTTTAAATTAGCCTTTATTGTTATTGCTCGACCAAATATAGATCTTATTCGCCTCCCCCATCAGTGCTGTTACTTTTAGCGTTTTGTGTCCTTGCTATGGTACATTCTAGCTTTCAAAACCTTGCACACTTCCTGCAGATACAAGCTAAATATCTTCCCGATATATTCCCAGATATACAGAGTAATGAATATTGTGTAATACAATATTTAGCTGCTTTACGTATTTCTTCTCTGTACTGATCATTATCTAATATCAGGAGTCATCCTCTATGGTTTCCTCCATCCGCTGAACATTTAAGGAAAATTCTAGAGATAATTATAAAGTTACTATAAGACGACTGGGGAAGGGGTCTATTCTCACTGTAGATCTAATGGAACTGATGCAATTTCCAGATAACCTCCAGTAATCAAGATGGTTCATGTGCAAAGATCAGATGCTTTAAAAGTGAAAGCTACATCCTGCAAATGCAATAATCAGAAATCATCCCGCAGACCCAAAACCTCAACGTCATACTAGAGTGCTCCATTATCTTGTAATACTGTTCTGTTAGAGTTTGCTATGTTTCTGATTGGATCACTAACCAATTTAAAGCCTGCGCCACAAGCACATTTGCATTACCCCTCATTCAAATTGCAATGTTGTTAAAAAATAAGAAATATTTCAGTTTTTTTCATTATGACCATAGACATTTCCAGCTATCAGATCTATCCCCCACCCCCTGGATTCCAAACTTAACATTTTTTATCCCTTATACTCATTGACCAGAACGGAAACTGCAACCTTTGGCTGACATTCATGTAGGTCACACAGCACGCCTGCAGGAACATGTTCATGATCTGCTTGCATATCGTTTTGAGGTTACACTCATTGAGGTACAAATTATTTATTTCATTGATTTTAGAGATGATATATATAGATAGATCAGGGTGAGGATGCAGGGGGCTTGCCTATCTGCAAAAACATTAATTTAGACTGTTTGATAATGTTTTTTTTCTTGTGATTGATTAATGCTGTAGTTACATGGTCTGTTAGAAGTCTTAGTAACTATCATGTGTGTCAACTAAGCGAGATACAATTTATCACAGTAAATTCCTTAAAAATGCAAATCAATTCAATAATTTCATTGTTTCAGATATATTAACACAGCTTGTTAAACTGAATATTGATGTTTAAAGGAAATCCAAATAATGTAGGCATCAGTATTTTACCATTAATGATAAAAGAGTCTGAAGGAAATGTAAACTGAACCCCAGTTGCACTGAATTTGCATTTATGTCCATTACTTTACTTTTTGTATGTATTACATACTATTATTGTTTAAGTAACCATCGCCTAGTACATAAGTTTTAGGTCCTCCTTTTCTACTGGTGGACATTGTTATTAAATGAAGTCTGTTTATGGGCAAACAGTGATCCAAAACTCAAAGACCAGTGCTGGACAGATTCATGTTAGTGGCTCTGAGATGAAAGAAGCACACTGAGTAGGTTAGTGCAAAATGAAAAAAAACACTTCTCTATGCTCTATTAATGCTTCATGTAAGGGCTCTGGGAGAATGAGTGTCCGTGCTTATAGTCATCAACTTAAGGGTCTGAACATGAATTATTTGTTGCAGGGATAATGTTTTGCATTATGACCCTCATGTCATGATTTACATTTATGCAGCAGATTTGCAGCTTGGTGAACATAATAAGGTGGAGGAGTGCTTGCAGTGAGTTGGGGAAGAATGTTGATTGTTGTCCGACAGGCACATAGAAGATATCAGTTATCATCAGGTATTCCTAAGGAGACATTGACTCAGGCTCTTCTATACCCTTTCTTTTCTATGTAAGTACGACTAGAGACACTGCTACCAGTAAAAATGGTATGGCCATGTAATACTGTAATAGGTATCCTACGCAAACACTTAATAGTGCCGAAAGTTTGTGTGAGGAAATGTTAACTGACATAAAAATAGAATCCTGCATTCCAGGTTTTAAAAGTAGCAGATGCCTGAGGAAAGCATCTATGGGCTGTGAAATGAAAACATCTCCAGCTACTGAACCATAAACCTTGCTCCGACATTTATTTTTTCATAACAGTTATATTTAGATTGTTGAATTGTCATTCATTAGGCAGATTTCAAGTCACTTGTATACGTAAATTGTATATATACCATTGTGGGTATGTATTGCGTTTGTACAAGTCTTAATTGCTAATGAATTCTTGCTTCTAGTTTCCGTGCTGCTTACAGGTACTGTTTTTGTATGACTGTTACTTGCTTGCCACACGTTTACTCATACTTTATGAATTACAAGTACTGTTCTCCTGTTTACCCACCTTATCAGATGTTAATGTATAATAAAAGAATGTTTAAGAGAGACAGACAACACCTACACTTAAACACTGAATGTAGAAATCCTATAAGGAACTCATTATTATCTTATATATGGAAGAAAATTAATATGTTTTAATCTCATGAATTATTTTATTATCGGCCTTCCAATTTCAGTATAAGCATTTATGTTAATGTTGCATTATATCAGATTTCCTCAGTATTCTTGTGAAATTATAGCTAACACTGAGAAGATTGCTAAATCTGATCCCTTTGAAATATAGTTCTTTCACTGAATGATATTGTCCCACTAGTTTTCACTCACATGCTGGAAATCCCCTGAAGGAACATGAAACACTCTGAACTGCGGTTGTGCTATTGTAAGTTTGCAAATTTGAAATGTCTATTCTTTCCTGTTACAGAAAGCTCAAATGACCCACAAGCCCTTGGGAGGGGTTTAGAATTATGATACTAATCCCTGCCATTCTTAGTAGGAATGAAAGCATTTTAAGCATCTGGGGCCCACCCTGCCCTTGACCCCCAGTGTCTCACAACCCCACCCTCACAGTGGATGTTGGCTTTCAGCTTCTAGATAACATTAAAGGACTACTGCTTAAAAACCAGGGCAAGCCTTCTCATTGCTTCCAAATGTCAGAGTATTTGTGTAATTAGATATGTGGGGGTCATACAGATTTAATAGGCAGTACTCTGCATGACCCAGTTGGACATGTGCAGTGCAAAAACATGCAGTAAATCCTCAGGGTAAGCTGGTATCATGGGCATGTTGTGTTGCACTGTGTTTACTTATAACAAATAAAAGAATGCAACAACTGAAAAATAACACTGCATGTATGTCATGAACTTAGTTTCCGAGGTATAGAATTTACTATATTGCAGTGATATTATCAGTTACTTTGCAAACATACAGAAAATTAAACAGATGAGTATGAGTGATGTGTGAAAGATTCCTTTATCACCTTTCACAAGTTATACAGTGCTGTACTGAAAAGACATTCAACTGAATATCTTAAGGCTGAATTAAGATACTATTGTTTGTTTTGTGTTTACCTTTAAGGTGTAGCTGCGATACTGTTATAGTTAAAAAAACATAAGAATGTTGAACTTTTGAGACCAGTCCCAAGGATGTGCAGTCTATAGTCTATAGCTGGTATTAAAATATGTGGCTGTCTCTAATCAGCAGTATATGTCGTTGTGTATATTGCACGGTTGTATGCATATGTGAATATTATCTTGGTGTGTAACATGAAATTTGCACGCAAATGTTATCCAAACTGCAGGCACTTTAACAAAATCCATTGATTTATTCTGAAAAGTTATTACAGAATTACTATAAATCATGCATATTAAATAGGGTATAAGTCATCACTGCCCCTAAAGAACAAACTGAATAATCAAATTCAATCAATACCACATACAAGGCATTTTTATCTGGCATGGAAAGTCAGCAAACAGATAGAACAGCTGTCATTACATGTATTTGAAACCTTGTAGAGCCATCAACCCTGTACTTATACATCAGCATGCCAAATGTCACTTTGTGTCTTTTATTTATCTGACTGATTCATTCTGCATTTTGATGTATAGATCTGTTTTTTAATGTGTTTCACGTTTGGAGAGCTAAACTTCTCTGAAATTAAAAGGTTTATGTTACCACAAACACAAAACAGCAAGGATGAGTTTAAGACTGTAGACTTCTCCAACTAATTTACTGTTAATATTTCTTCTTGTTGAGCATACCTTTCTTACCCAACTTTCTCTGTCTTCACAGACTTCTTTCCCAGCTACATAGACAGTGACTATCTAGTAAGTTGTTGAATGGTTAGAAAACAACACATACTTGGTATAGCTGGAAGGCCTACCTGTCATAAACCAGAAAATATAGCCTTTCTTCCTAGTGGCAATAAATGGTCTTTAGTGGTTTGGTGCATGTCTGTGTGTGTGTGTGTGTGTGTGTGTGTGTGTGTGTGTGTGTGTGTGTGTGTGTGTGTGTGTGTGTGTGTCTGTGTGTGCGTTTGTGTGCATGTGTGCGTGTGTGTGCATGTGTGTGTGTGTGCATGTGTATGTGTGCATGTGCATGAGTGTGCTTAAATGTGTCTGCGCACGAGTGTGCATGTGTGTGCTCATGCATGCATGAGTGTGCATGTACCATAGTTCTCAACTGTCCAGATTTTTGCAGAATGTCCAGATATTTGCCTCATATTTTTGGTCTGTTTCTCATAAAATTTTTGTTTTTCTGGCAAAACATGTAGATTGAAGTTACTAAATAATGACATGCATTTGAGATTCAGATTTTATATACTTCAGAAAATGAATGGAAACACAAATCCTGTTGTTCAAACAACTTTCTAAGTTTATAAGCACAATATTTAAAATGTGTCCATACTTTTGGGCATTTGAGCCCCCCATTTTTTATGCTATGTCCAGATTTCTTGCTCAAACAGGTTGAGAGGCATGACATGTACATGTGTGTGAGTATACACATCTGCGTGCATGTGTCAGGGGAGGGAGGCCTTTGTTGCTGTCACAGCTCCATCTATTTCACATTTCTATGTTAATGCTTTAGTTGTTTTCCAAGTTGTTTTATGGAAAAATTGCCAGTTCCTTTTTCATAAACAAAGTACATGATGTGAGGATAGGAGCCACTGAGTAGCCAAACTGCAAAACAGGTTCACAAAGCAGTTTAATGCAATCCACACAGAATGTTAAAGCATAAAACAAAATATATACAGTTTTTCACCTGACACAACAGCAAAGTAGGACTTCATCAGAACAAGTTGTATTGAAAACTTGAACCTTATAAAGCCTATCACCCTCACCACATGACAATTTTAATTAACTAATTAAACTCAAAGCAATCATTTAAAGACCCATTTACAATTTTAAACCATATAGTACCTCAAAACTCATTAAAAACGTTTAAGAAACTACAAGAACTTTAAAAACAAACGTGTACAATATATATTAGCACTAAATAAATATAGCTAAAGTAAATATTTATGTGCTAGATAAGTGTTTATAAAAATGCACCACAACAATTAGGGACTAGTATATTAAAAATAAGTTGTTAAAAATGTAGTGTAGCAGAATATGACAAAGTTTAGCTGCCCTTTGTTTGAGAACTGTTAATTAATAGCAGTGTATGTTCACTCAGAACAGATAAATTCATGGCAACCAGTTTTAATTGCCATAATAATTCCTTGTAATCTAGCTTGTTCTCCCTGGAACCCCATCTAGGGTTAAGTTGAATTTTTTTCTAAAATAAAGTGAAATTGTTTAAAATTGTCACATTTTACAGAATGTTTAAATAATTCCTGCTTGCTCACAAGTCTGTTTGGTGAGAAATCTAAATGTTAAACAATGTGTATTCCTACATCAACTACCCCTCTGGCAGTGTAGGGTCTATTCCGGAACCTGTGTCAGTAGCATCACACCTTATCATAGAGCTCCTCATTTGTCAACACAGCTGACTACATTACCTGACATGTTGTTGGAAGCCAGGAAGTGGACAAGTCATGCTGTATTCAGTACCTGCCATAACTGGATTAGATGAAGGGATGAGCTCATAATGATGTGTTCTATTTTGGTGCATTAGTTATAATAAGCATATAGGTGGTGTGCTGCGATAGCGTTGTCGCCTCACAATAAGACGTTGTCCTGTTCGATTCTCAGCTAGAGCGTCTTTTGTGTGGAGACATGCATGAATGGGCATGCCTTCGTTGAAGGTTGTGCATCAGGGCTGGCAACTCGCCAGGTAAAAATCTACTGCCAATCATTAGCGGACCGGAGTTCCGCTGTGGCGACCCCTAACCGGGAAAAGCCGAAAAACTCAACAAGTTATAATAAGCATATATAGTGGTTATTATAAGCAATGAACACACATATATATTTAATTTATATTTTATAAACAATGTTTAATATCTTGGAGATTCCTTGCATGTATGGTAGAAATTAACAGCCACATAATTTGCTTGCCTATTAATTGTACATTGTTTTATTTGGTTATACTATTCATGCTTATACTTTTTAAGATCAGATCTCTACCTTCCAATGTTAATGAGGATGCCCTTGAGAAGAAAAATAACGTAATATGTGAATTATTTTGTATAAAGTGTTAGTTTTTCATTAGCAATAAGCATGCCTCAAATACACATTCTTAGCTAAGATACTGTCATTATGCAGATGAATTTTCAGGATTTTCTATAATTATTGCACAGTGTAAACATCACATTTCTGGTCCACTGACAACAGACCACAGTACTAACAAGACTGACGTAGTAAATAAAAAGTAAACAAGTAAGACTAACCTAGTCAATAAAAAAGCAAAAAATAAAGTAAATATGTCTAAATAGATTCAATTGTTAAATGCAGTGTTACAGAGCAGAGAAGCATGTGTGTCTTTAAACGGTATAAAGCGAAAAGGATGCCATGCTGTCAAATTACTGGTACTGCCATTAATATTTTAGAATTTAATTTGTTGCTCCAAGCCAAAGTCCAAAAAAAAATCTGAGAGCTTATCAGCTTCTTTAAAGCTTCATCTTCTTTTGAATTTAGGTTGCAAAATGAATGCATGATCAGAAAGTCAGAAAACAAATGTATAGCCTCTCTTATTTATTTATTTACACATTGTAAGTTCTATTAGGCCAATGGTCCATTTTCAGTGGAGACCCAAGATGGCAGATGTACTGACTAGGCAAACTTGGCCAGGAAACCAAGTAACTTTCCATACGCTTTCAATAAGTGCCATGGGATCTTTAACATCCACCTGAGCTACCACCAACTCAGCTAGATGGGACCGATTGTTGCAAAGGATATTTTGTTGGAATAAGCAGTTATATAAATCATAATCACTGACGAAAAATCATCTCCTGCTATACATGATTCTAAAAGCAAACCAAGTGCTCCTGTTGAGTAGCTCAGAGCACAAAGATGCACAAACGTACATAGCATGCCCTGCATGATCATCTTGAATATTGTCATGTCTAATTAGTGTGAACCTTAACAACATCTTAGACAAGAAAATGAAAATTTCAAATGAAATGTTAGATTCCTCTTCACATGCACCCTGCTTGGCCTGTATTCATTCACAAAATGTGTTTGCCAATGGTCCTGCTGCTGTTTTTTCAAATTGTCTATTATAATAAAATGTAATGCTAAAGACATTCCAAAATGTGTAAAAGAATAGGAAACCATACTTCTCTTTCTTTATGATAGACCAGTAATATCAGGACAGTACTGAATAAATCCAGATTATAATGAAATTACATAAGAAATCAAGTATAGAAAAACAACACAGTTCTCTATTGTTTTTTTTTTTAATTTTCCATATCTCAATTAGGACTATCTGAAATGCTGTTGTATTTCTGACTATGTCCATCTATACAAACACTAAATGCAACAAGGGCATGTTAAAGTTATATGGTTTCCTTAACAGTATTAGTTGTCATTGTAATATATTACTTGAAGGGATATTTATTAAAAAGTTAAGAGATATATTATGATAGTGCAAATAAATAAATAAATACATGTGTATCTAAAATTAATGTACAGGAAATGAAAGCAACTGTATATAATGTAAAAAGGAAAGAGTGGAAGAACTTTACATTAGGAAAATATAAAATCTGTTTATCAAACTTCTTAGCAGTGATGTAATAAGGATGGATATTAGGATTTCCCAAAATCAGTGTCCTAGAAAATTCTATAACTTTTTGGTAGGAATTCTTAAAACAGATCTGAAATCTTATGACATTTTCCTTTTCAGGGTTCCAGAGCACATGCAAAAGTTACTGAATTGATATTTCAGTAATTTCTAGATCAAAAATGGCAATAATCCAGAATACTAGAAAAAAAGGAAATGCTAGTTAAGTGATGGGCTAGCAGTATTTATTTTATTGTGGTGCTGTGGCACAATCAGTCAAACTTTTATAAAAATGATTTTTGACCTGTCTTGCTGGTGTTTTTGATATTAGACAACAAATTAAACACAGATCACATGAGCTACCACCAGCTCCCCCTCATCACCTCTGTTCACTTCCCATGAAATTCTCCCTATCATTCCTTTGCCTGTTATCACAAAGAACAGGTCATCACTGCACTCTCCAAAGGTAGAAACATGGCATCAATGCTCCCTGACAAAATCCCAGGGTGCCTATTAAACAGCTTGAAACATGACTAAGCAAACCCATACAAATGTCTATTTAACCACTGTTAACAGACAGGCTTTGGCCCAGTAGAGTAAAGGACAGCAACGATCATCCCTCTGCACAAGGGAGGAATATCAATAGACCCAGGAAACTACCAACCCATAAGTCTGATTAGCGTCATATGCAAGACTATGGAAAGGATAATCATGGATTTGATTAACAACAACATATTAAATCTCCGCACTCTAGACCCAACCCAGTTTGGGTTCTTCAAGGGCAAGTCTTGCCTGTCAGTCTGGTGGACTTCCTTGAGAAGGTCACCAAGGCAATGGATGAGGTTATGTCAGTGCATCACACCTACCTTGACCTGGCCGAGGTATTTGACACAATACCCCACTAGGGTATTATAGATAAACTCACAAATTCATAAACCTCTACATCACCAGATGTATATGCAAATGGCTCATGGATAGGGCACACATTATTTGAGTGGGGGACTCTATATCCAGCAAGTGGGTAGTCACCAGTGGAGTACCATAGGGCTCAGTGCTGGGCCCCTCCTGTTTGAGATATATTTCTCAGATGTCATAGGGTCCCAGGTTCATAGGTGGTTACTGGGCTATTGACCTGGTCTTTATAAGCCTAGTCGTGTGTGCTCAATATAATACTAGAGAAACCCAATATAAAGGATCTTGCCTACACTGAAGATCTTAGTTAGCAATGATTTCTAATATCTAGAAGGGTTATAGGTGAAATCCCTGTTTGGAATTTATGGTTTCCCATCCAGTCATCCAGGCTATGCTTAAACTGGGTCATAGAGGGGCTTTGTTTGATGTGGATTGGTAGCCTATTCCAGAGGTGTGACAACATTTGAAAGACATCTCTATCTCTCCAGCAGGTACTATTTATGTCGCAGGCCAGGTTAAGGTCACTGGAGGGGATAACCCTTGTCCCATTTGACTTGCGGATGTACAGCATTTCCATTAGGTTTGGATTCGAGATTGCTCTGTAGACCAGGCACAAGTCTCTTCTAAGCAATCTGTGTGCTACTGAGTACAGTTACAGTGACTTCAGTGTGACAGTGACTTCAGTCTGTCAATGTATAACATGTTCTGGAAACCCTGAATTTTCTTGGTCAGAAATCTTTGAAGTGTCTCAAGTTATTGCAGACGCCTGGTATGATATGCACCAAGGGAGCATTGTACTCAATTACTGGCCTCATGAGGGTCAAATACAGGAGTGTTATGACCTCTTTCACTCTTGAGGTAATGTCTTTGCTAATGAGGTCTGCAACATAGAATGCCTTTCTTATCACAGTAGACACATGGTGGTCAAAGTTTAGGCTACAGTCAACCCACCTTCCCAAGTCAATCACTACTAGGTTGTTATTTATTATTTTTACTGAAGGGGGTGATAATGCATTTTTTTAGCAGTGAGTTTGAATCCATGGCTTTGGCACCAATCATTGGTTTGTGTAAGTCCCTCTTGAAATATATTGACATCGTTTGTGGATTCAATGATTGCAGTCATCAACAAACTCAGTCAGCCACACCCTTCTGTTTTGGCGTGAACTTCTGAGAAGTATAATGCAAACAATAGGGGGCCAGCACTGACCCCTGTGGAACCCCACTGGTGATAGTTCTGCTGGTTGAAGTAAAATCCCCAACTTTGACTGATTGTGATCTGTCGGTGAGCCAGTTAACAACCCACCTGATGACATAAGAGTTGATATTCAACTGTGAGTTTATCAATTATGCCCAAATGTGGGAATGCACTTTTAAACTGTATTTTTGCTATATTGATGATTTTTTAAAACTGTTCTTCCTGATTTGTTGCACTTTTTGTCTGCTGTAGCATAGACTAGATTCAGACCTAATGAATCTGGTTCTGTTTGCAAACTGAGCACTAAACTAGGCTATCTTTTGTTGGAGAGGTCCCTCCTGCACTCTTGTGGCAGGAGAGTGCAGCTATGACTCATGCAATTGAAAGTTGCTGGCACAGGGCTCAGCCTTTGGCTGACAAAGTTTGCTGATGACTGCAAGTTGGGGGCAATCATTTACTCTCAAAATTATGTTGATATCCTACAGAAAGGACTGATGCAGACTAATGATTGGTGTCAGAGACATGTCCTCCAAGTAAATGCAAAGAAGTCCATAATAATACACTTTGGGAAATCAGACACCCCTATAAATTGCAACATTGCTAGCACCCCCTAAGAGTGGACCCAGTGGAAAGAGATCTGGATACTCACCACCATGTATCTACAGTGGTAAGGAAATCCTTCTGTATGGCTCAGCTTATAAGTAAGGGCATGGCATACAGATCTAAGGGTGTCATAGCACCATTGTATGCAGCCCTCATCAGACCAATAATCGAGTACAATGCAACATTTGGCATGTACCTCTCCAGGGACCTGAAACAGATGGAGTTCCTCAGAAGTTTCTTACCAAAAAAATACAGGGTATAACCAACATGGTATATGGGGGCTGATTAAAAGCCCTATCACTGCATTCAGTTTTTTACCAATGTGTGTGTGTGTGTGTCTATGTCTGTATATTTGCATGTATTTTTCTATATCTGTTTATATACCTGTATATCTATCTGTAAGTCAGCTTATACACAGATACACAGGTATATAAAAAGGATAACAAAAATACAAACAAATACACACACACACACACACACACACACACACACACACACACACACACACACACACACACACACACACACACACACATATATATAATATATGGGGTCTACATCATAACATCTACAGTTAATTTCAACTAAACTGATTTCATTCAAAAGTGTAGAAGTCTAGAGAAAGTATCTGATGGTGCAATTTTTATCACATAAATGATTACAGAAGTGAATCTAGCAGTGTCTTTGGCCAGCATAATGTTGTATCCACAGGTCTGTAGATGTCTGTGTTTTCTCCTCTCCAGCACTCATTCACTGTGTATGCTGTTTTTAACCAAGGGTGTGTGCACATGTAATTACTATATGTAAGTGAGGGGAGTGGGCAAAGCTCCCCACATGGGGAGGTAAGGGGGGGGGGTTGGACCCTGCCAAAAAATATGGTATATTTGATTTGAGACTGATTTACATTGATGTACATTTTCAATGAAATGAGTTTATATGGAATGAACTTTAGATGAAATGAGTTTTTGATTATATGGGCTGGATGAAATGAGATTAAGATGTTATGATATACACCCAATATATGCACATAAATATAAATATATATATATATATATATATATATATATATATATATATATATATTTATATATATGTGTGTGTATACATATGCATAGTGAGAGAGACATATACACGTGTGCATGTATATAAGTCAATATATAAATAGATATACAGGTATATAAAAAGAGAAAATACACACAAATATACAAACATATACACACACACACACACACACACACACACACACACACACACACACACACACACACACACACACACGCAAACACACACACACATGCTCATGCCCACATATCTTATGTATCATGTATATATATCTATTTTGTTTTGGACTCAGCATGATCTTGAAAGAATATTTTTTTCTATTAACTCACATAAACATAGTTTCCATTTAATCAGCAGGCCAGCATTTGGTATTCCGGGAGTGTGACCACTTCTAGCTTTGAGTATGAATTTTCGGAACACATTCTGTTCTCAGGCCCTGCTTTGCATGAGCCTTTAATGCAAATAGATGTAGACTCCATAAAGGACTGGGCAGCAGTGGGTATGAGGAGATTTATTAGAGATGCCGTGTGAAATTCAATCTATCATGTTAGCAAAGCCCTTGACAAAGGAACTGCCATGTGCTCTGCGGGCTGTGTCAGTGTTAATTTACTGCCCCAGAGTGTCAACTAAACTCTCAGGAGTGTCACACTCACATCCCTGTGCTATCAGCTTGCAGGCAATCTGTAGCTGCAGAAAGAGACGGCATTCAAATCAGATCTTTTTATTCAGACTGTACATAAAGGAGTAGATCCTCCCAGTCCCATTAGGCTAAGCTGAGTGTATTTGGGCTGGAATATCATTGATCTATGGGAGGTTCTCTAAGGAGAAAGGCAGAACTCAAGAAAGGTGAACATCTGGACTAGCCTGCAGTTTTTCTTTATCATTGCATATTGCCTTGATGTTAGTATAATGATGTGAAATTCAGTTAAAACCTCAAATAGGGTGTTCATTTTCTCTTAGTGTGCAGCCAATTCAATAGTATTTTGAAAGGTTAAATAGCTGATGAATAAGTATTAATGACTAATTGAAACAGGAAATTGGTCAGTACTATCTCCTTGTATGAAAGACGTAGTTCTTTTTGTCCCTAGGATATTCACCATTTCTGTTTACAAAAACATTTGTTTAGCTCTACAGTCAAGGAAAAGGTCTCTATTTTAGAAGCATTCACTTTTAACTTTAGATTTTTGAGTTATGTTTTCTGTGTTAAAGGACAAGGTTTGCAGTGCAGTTTACCTGTTGTTGAAACTTGTTTGCCAAATATTCTGAACATTTGAAACCAGCCTCAACGAAATAATCAGACTAGCATATGAATAAGAGTTTTTGCATGTACTAAATATCCTCTTCCTAAATTACATCAAGTACTTTTTTTTCTTCGTTATGTCATCTGATTTATACCCACCACTATGAAGAAAACACCACCACTATGAATCCAGTATTTTATGGTATTTGTTGTACATGCAGAATAAAATGTTAAAGAAAAACTATGCCTGGAGTTGCCAAATTTTCTTTAATAACCAGAGTTTATTTTATTGTTCATAGGTTGGTACTAGGCTATCGGCCCTAGGGCCCATACAAGCCTAGTCATAACAATTTACTGGCTATTTCTTCCCACAATATTTATTTTCCTGGACTTCTGTCCAGCAAAGTGACTATAAGCAGCCCTTGCAAGCCTCAAACCCAGGACTCTGCACACTACAGACAAAGTAATTTACCACTAAGGCATTTCAGATGTATTTTGTAATATCAGTGAAGAGATGTCACTAGTCATTTGATCACAACAAAATTAGAAGGGAGGATATATGGCATATGGAACAATCAGCTGCCATGAAAAATAATATTACTCACTGTCTACTCAAACAGCTGGCAAGTAGGACACTAAATATATCAGTACATTCTGGAAAACAAAAGTTCTGGCTGCCATTATAAACATGGCATGAAATACCAAACTTCAATAACATAAAAAAACAATATTTGCAGTTTTAGTGCCTTGTTTATGCTACACATAATACTGAAGCAGAAGGATTGCCTGTCACACGACTTGCTTGAAATTCAGTATCATGACTGTTTACTGTTATTCACCTACACTAGAGCACAAGGTCGCCTACACTATCTACTTTAATGATGAATATGTTAGGGTAAATGGAGCTAGGTTGTATAAAAATGAATGATCTGACAGACAAAAGAAAAAAATGTTTTGATCTCCCTGCCTGCAACTTAAAAGTTTCTCTAGTGACTTGGTGAGGTTGCATATAGCGAGCATGCCCTAATTAGAATTAGAAGTTACTACTACCACAAAATGATTACAAAACAAATTATAAACGGTTAATAAGTATATTTTTGGGAGGTAGAATGGCTTAGGGCTAACTCCCTAAATCAAGGAGTCATCTCTATTTTATAGGTATATAACAATTTATTGATTAACAAGCATAACAGTAAACACTAGCTATGCAGTTACTGGATTTGATATTTAATGTGACAGATCTGGAATTGTTCAGTTAGAAAGGGATCTTTTTGCTGAAGTAATTTGCACACACTATGGAATAAACTCTAATACATACTTAGCATTATTGAAAATTGTACTGAATGAGACTTGCCATTTTTATCTAATAGCAGAGAAGGCGCCATTAGGCTAGTAGCCTCTTTTCAAAGGAGACCCAAGGTGGTATTGACACTACTAGGGGATATATAGCAAGGACATCAAGGGACTTCCCCTGTCACTCAATGGCTGTGATCCTTATGGCCAATAAGCATTACTGTGCATACGTTCCTTTCTTGGCACAGTGGTGGCTGGGAGAGCAATGCTATAATGGAGGAAAGCATTTAAGAGGCAAATGCTGATCTTTAAATAAATTAAGAAAAGCAACTTGTGGAGCTATATGCGAATTTGGAAGAGTTGTTTCAGGCAAAGATGTTGGAGCCATTGGAATAGGTGGGCCAGCAATTGGTAGGGATTGCAATTATAACCCTCCAGTCTGGAGGGTTGCAGGATAATTTATTGGAGGAACTAATTAATCAGAAGGAACCAGAGAGTAAAAGGGAATGTCATGGGGAGAAGTGATGTTGCAGATTAGAGAAGAGGACAAAAGCAGTTTGGAGAAGATTTCATTTGCAGACATTGTAAGAAGAAGTGCAATTGATAAAGAAAAGGAAATTACGAAGAATGTGAGTTTGGATAAGCAGAAGTGCATGGTGCATATTGAGGGCAAAGAAGAAAAACATTGGACAGTATAATATGTGGGACACAGTCGTTGTACCTTTGGGTAGAAAAGCTCAAGAGGTACGAGTTTTCATTTTAATTAAAAATAAGACATACTGTGATTTAATTTTTGATACTGCTCTAGGACTAGAGACTTATTTTGGGAATATCTGAGCGAAAAAAAAAGACAGGATTCCTTGGAATAAATATGTTATTCTAGCGTTTTTTGAGAGAGTCAAAAGAAAGTGAACATAAAATTCTGTATAGAGACTGATAAAGAGACTGTAAAAGTATATTTGTTAAAAAAAATGTTTTGAAGTGGAAGGTATTGTGAAAAATATATGATAGTAGAGATTTATGAACTGGGGCTTAGGAATGTAATGTCATTCTAAAATATAGAACATGAAAACAATTGTTCATATTTCAAGTATGATAAATATGCAAGGAAATAGAATGGTGGTTCAATAATGGGGGCAAGCAAAAACATGTTCCTTTTGTGGGAAGGATGGTCATTTAGTGGGTAAGTGTGAAGAAAATGTTATATGTTAAGTGTATGGGGATTTTCATTATGATCCTAGAAGATGTATGTGACAGCCACTCTTTACCTTGGGTCAGTAATCAAGGACCTCCAACCCTCACCACTGACACTGTTGAGATGCAGTCACTAAAAAGAGAAACTGATTAATATAGTATTTCAAATGCAGCTCTCTGAATCAAACACAATTTTCCCCAGGGAACATGCTCCACTGGGATTGGCTTAATCTCTCCAGGTTGCAGACAAGACCCAACTTGGAGCACTGTGTCCCAGTTCCAAGTATCTGACACACACACACACACACACACACACACACACACACACACACACACACACACACACACACACACACACACACACGCACGCACACACACACACACACACACACCTGCAAAAGGCTGACACAGATTCACCAGCTATCTTCTCTCTCTCCAGACTACAAGGCTGATTTCCACCATAAGCCAGATACTCTAAGGCTCTTACATTTGTGCTGTAACAAAGACCTGGTTTAAAGTGGCAGAAAGCACCCCTGTGCTACCAGGTTATAACTCATTCCACACCTTTCGGCCCTTAAACATGGACCGAAGCTCCAAAGGTGGTGGTGTCTCCATATTCATAAAGGATATGCACATCTCCAGACTAGTAGCCCAGCATAATGCATCTGAGATACTTCAGGTACAACTAACATTGGGTAAGATGGTGATCCAGGTCATAGCCTGCTATAGGTCCCCAACCATGTCCCTAGACTCTCACTCCACGTTCCTAAGCACCCTGGAATCCATCAAGGTCCAACCCAACACTCATACTAGTAGACTTCAACTACCCGTTCATCAACAGGGAAACTACTCAAGCACCAATGCACTGGCCCAGCGTTTCCTGGAATTCATCAACTCAATGCCCTGGACCAGCTCATTCTTACCCCCAATAGAGGAAGCAACATCCCTGACCTGGTTATTACTAACATGGGCAACCATTGCACTACACCAATAGTCAATTCTACCCTGGCTAGATTTGACCACAAACTAATCACCATGGAAATCCACATCTCACCCACATTCCCACAATGTATCCGCCATGAAAATCTTCTCCAAAGCTAACTTTGGACTCCTAAAAACAGAGGTGGCTAACTTAACGGCACCCATGCCAATGAAAAATAGATGCATGACTGCTGAATCATACATTAATGCACTGTACGAACACGTACATAAATGCATGGAACTAGCCATACCCAACAGAACCAAGACAGTCTCCTTCAAAAAAAGGAAGCCAGTCTGGTGGCCCCTTGTCATCAAAAAACTCTACAACAGAAGGAAGAAACTGTTGCAGAAAAAAGTGAAGTCCCAAGATTGGAAAAAAACCTCCAAAGCCAGCTATGAAGGCAGAATTGTGGCAAACACTAAAAACAACCACAAAGCCTTCTTTAGTTATATCAAGAATCTCTATGGCAATTCCCAGATTTGCTCTGAGTTACTGCACAATGGTACCTCCTATACTGAGCCAAATGACATTGCCAACATATTATTTGACAGATTCAGTGCCAACTTTATCCTTCTCACCCTCCCCTTAAGAACGAATCTCAATACCAGAAGAATGCCAGGCACCCTGCATTATTGCAGTGCAGGTTAAAGCTGCATTGTCTAAGGCCAAGAATACAGCTTCCATGGACCCGACAATATCCCTGGCTGTGTTCTACATGAATTACAAAGTGAACTGGCACCACATCTGTGTGCTCTGTTCACTCACAGCCTTATCTCAGGCTTTGTCCCTACCAAATGGCGGACTGCTACTGTCATCCCTCTCCATAAAGGAGGAGCGACTACAGACCCTTGAAATTATTGCCCCATTAGCCTAATGAGTCTGATATGTAAGGCTATGTAGCGCATCATCATGGACCTAATTAACAAGGATACAGGGAATCTCCAAACTCTAGATCCCACACAATTTGGTTTTGTGAAAGGTAGATCATGCCTGTACAACCTGGTTGATGTCTTTGAATCAGTCACCAGAGCGGTGGATGAAGGTAAGGCAGTTCATACAGCCTACCTTGATCTGGCCAAGGCCTTTGATACCATTCCTCACTCAGTAATTATTAATAAACTCACCAAACTAGGCATCAACCCCTATAATGTTTGGTGGGTTGCAAATTGGCTCACAGATAGAACACACAGTTTGAAGGTAGCAGACTCCAAGTCAGACTGCCAACCAGTCTTGAGTGGAGTCCCACAGGGACTGGTTCAGGGTCCTCTCATGTTTGGCATCTTCTTCTCAGAAGTGCAGGCCAACACGGAGGGACTCTGACCAGATTCATAGATAACTGCAAGCTGGGAGCTATTATTAACTCCCCAAATGATGCAGACATCCTACAGAAAGGCCTCACCAAGACCAATGGCCGGTGTTGAAACCATGGCCTTAAGCTTAATGCCAAAAAAAATCATCATCCCGTTTGAGAAAAGCTCAGTTCCCACTAACTACCACATTGATGGGAGCCCACTGAAGACTGAAGACATTATAAGAGATCTGGGGACACAGGTTGACAGCAACCTCTCCTTTGACCACCACATTGCCACTGTGTTCAGAAAGTCCTATTATGTGGCACATCTCATTGCCAAGGGTTTTGCATCCAGGAAGAAAGGGGTCATCATTTCTCTCTACTCTTCCCTCATTAGACCAATTATAGAGTATGAAGTCCCATTTGGCATGTACCTCACTAGACACCTGCAACAGCTGGAGAGGCCACAAAAGTGCCCCACAAAGGGGATCCTAGGCCTTAAATATTTGTTCTAAATGGACAGACTCAAAAAACCCTAGCTATTGTCTGTCTCATATCATCTACTAAGAGGTGATCTCTGCTTGACTTACAAAGCCATGTCTGACCCAGCTCTGTTGGAAATGCTGCATCTAAAGAAATCCCAATCCCCCTGCACCACATGCTCCGGAAACCTCAAACTCATTACCACAATCAACAAAACATGCTGGACAGACAGGTTCATAAACCAGAGCCTGCCCATGTTTTGGGATAGACTTCCCCATACATGTCAAGCAGAGCACTTCACTAGCCCTCTTCAAGAGAAATATTGATGAGTGGATGGTAAATAAATAGTTCACCCCAGAGATCACTCCAGTGTCTCTACTTGATAAACGCACTGGGAACTAACGATGGGTGAAGGTCCCATTGCCATTATCCTAGTACACACCTATGAGCCTATGAACCTATAAACAATGGGTAACCAATTGTACTGTGTCAAATTAATATTGATATAAATGGTAGAGTCTGACTGAAGCAGTTAGGCTTATAGGAGTGGCCAAAGTATCACTAAAATAAGCACAAGTACTCTCAAGTGGTTAAACATATTCTCTAAAAGACCAGCCACACTGATAACATATAAAAGTATTTAATAGTGGATAATAAAATATAGAACAAGAAATACTTAATATTTAGTTACAATAAACAAC
Source organism: Protopterus annectens (assembly GCF_019279795.1). Taxonomy (NCBI): domain Eukaryota; kingdom Metazoa; phylum Chordata; order Ceratodontiformes; family Protopteridae; genus Protopterus; species Protopterus annectens. The sequence goes on from NC_056729.1 coordinate 524,761,327, forward strand.
AGAGTTTTCAGATACAGGAAATATAAAAATAACACAGCTGGACAGAATCTCACAGATGTAGAAAACAAATAACACTAACTAATCTCAAAGTACTTTTCCTAACTGAACTAAAGAGAAACTGTCCCTAGTTAACTAACTTGATATCACCAGGCAAGATGTACAGCTGAGATGCTCACTTCCACAAGGATTGATAATATACTACACACTGACTGAACTGTACAACTAACAACTGAAGAACTGAACTGTGATAACTGACATAGATCTTTTATACTGGGTTCCAAAGAAAAACAAAAACGAAAACAAACAATAAACTGTTGCTGCCAGAGTTCCATCCTTCAGCTGGTTATAGAATATCACATGTAGTCATCGGACTCTGGCACAATACACATTCAGAACTCTGTTAAGATTCTGTTGCAGCATTTTTAACATAAGCAACCTTTACAGATATATACAAGCATGTGTAAAAATCAATGTAACAGTCAAATGACATAAGATTATTTACAAAACGTCAGCCAGCCATGCTGGCATATGCCACACATGCACTGTCTTTCTTCTCCTGGTACAGCTGGCAATACCTCAAAATGTCACATCTGTCCCTCCCTTTGAAGACTCATGCTAGTTTTAAAGTGACCCTGGAAAATGTTTCTTGAGAGAAATGGGCCTGTCTGGGAACACATTAACCTATTGTATACCCTGTCTTGAGAATCCATCTGCCTTGACATTGCTGTAATCTGGACTGGCTAATACAGGGGGTCCATTCAAAGCCCCTTTAAGCTTTTTGGAATACCCGTTCACAGGCTGGGGTCCACACTACCTTAACTGGCCTGTTTTTCCTTGACTGGTCTGTAAGGGAAGCAGCATCTTTTGTACTATAATTGGGAAATAACTTATTATAGTACCTTGCTGTCCCTAAGAATGTCCTTACTTGCTTTTTCATAACAGAGGCAGGTCATGACTGAATGGTTTCCACTTTGGCAGGTTCTGCTCTAATCTTAGCATCCACCACTTTATGACCCAAGTAGAAGACCTCTACCATACCCGCCTGACACTTACTGCACTTAATGGTCAACCCTGCCCTTTACAATCTGCCCAGAACCTCCCTGACATGCAGAAGCTTCATTATCTTAACATAATATAATTTGTGCCACTGCCTCCTGCCTAGCAGGTTTACCATGTAATTAATATCACTAACCTCCCTTACCACTTTGAAGGGTTCTTCCCAAGCTGTCTGCAGCTTATTGCATCTGACTGGAATAAACACCATCACATGCTGTCCCCCAGCATACTCTTAAACTTGAGCATTCCAGTCATGCTAGACCTTTTTTCTGCTGTTGTCCTCCTGCCAGGTTCTCCTGAGCCAAGTCCATGAGCTACCTAAGCCTTGTTCTGAGGTTTAGGACATATGCTACAATGGACTTCTTGTGGGATTCACACTCCCACTCATCACTAATCAAATCTAAAGGCCCCCTCATCCTATGCCCATACATCAACTCAAAGGGTAAAAAACTTGTGGATTCCTGGGGTACCTCTCTATATGCAAACAGTTGACAGAGCAAATACTTGCCACACTCACCCTTAAAGTGGTCTGCAAATGCCCATAGCATGGTCTTTTGTGCAGAGTTTAACCTCTCCAAACAACCATTAGTCTGGGGAATGGCAGGGGGTAGTGTTTAGGTGCTTCACTCTACAACGGTCCCACAGACAATCCAGCAGGTCTCACATAAAACCGGAACTTCTGTCATAGTATTTCTCATTTGAAACCTACTGTGTATGCCACCTTCTCTGCCTTGATGAAGGACAGAGCCACCACCACAGGGCATCTTGTGGCATAATCTACTACTAACAGGCTATACTTATTCCCTGTGGAACTTGGGGTACCCAGAGGCCTAACAATATCCATAGCTACCCTCTGCAATTGCTCCTCAATCACAGGCACTGCTCACAGGTCCTGCAGTACCATGTTGCATCCCTTGCAATCCCAGGCCAATAAAAATTCTGCGATATATGACACTTAGCACTCCTTATACCCATATGACCCTCAAAAGAGCTATGGTTAGAAGTGCCAGATGACAGGCTCTGGGCATTATCAACTCCTGTATTACCTTGCCTTCTAGCCCCCCTTCAGGGTCCCTATTAAGACATCTGCAGAGATATCCTGAAACACACCCACCTGCTTGTTCCCTTTTCCACCCCCCCCAGTAAAGGTAAACCCTGACCAAAGGTATTTGGAATGGGGTCCCTCCTAAAGCTCTAACTGGTGTGGGCTGCCCACACATACTGCTCTTCTTTAACCACTGCAGTTTTTACAATGGTTTTGTCAGAGGCTGTCTCTCTCTTAGCAGTGGCCTGTCTTCCATCCACTAAGATAGGATACAAATTCTGGTGATAGTTTGGTGCATCTGTTGTCTCAAAACAACTTACAACTGGAAGGTGGTATTTCCCACTTACTGGCTCCCTCACCTTTTGCTCCACACCTTGCTTCAGTGGACATTTGTATGCTACATGGCCCCTCAGGTTACATTTAAAACATCTAACCATTGATCCTGGCCATGTACCTGAACTAGTGGCTTCCCCTGGTAGTGGTAGACTTTGTTGGGGTGATTTAGGCTGCCCACCATGGGTTCCCTTACATCCATGTGCAGCACTGTGTATACCCTGCTTATGCAGTGATGCCTTGCTTGCTAAGGAGAGATCCCCTTTTCTCCCTAGATCATCTGAATAGTTACATTCTTGGCCTGCCAACCAGATTTGCATGTCCTCAGGCAAAGTGCTAAGGGCTTGTTTCCTCACCAAAAGGTCTGCTAGCCATTCAAAAGTGGAGACTTGACACCCACTCACCCACCTGTGAAAGGAAGTGCTTAAATCAACAATATAATCACATACTCTTGTTGTGCCTTGTGTCTGTGCTCATAAAAATATATTTTTTCTGTAAGCTTCAGGTGTTAACTTAAAACATTTCAGTAAACATTGTTTGGCTTTTTCATAATTTAAACATTCAGTATCAGACAATTTAGAAACAGCAGTTACAGCTTTATCATGGAGTAAATGGTCAGGAACTGTCCCCAGAGCTCTTGGTCAACATCATACTGTTTACATACCTTTTGAAATATATGAATAAAACTATCAAAATCAGTATAATCTTTAAATTGTGCAAGAAATGTATTCACCTTAATGCTTTGGGGGTTTGGCTATTCCCTTCCCCATTGCCTCCATGACCCTGTTGAAGAATCAGTACTTCTTTTTCATGCTGATGCTGCTTCTCCTTTTCATGAGCTTCTAAGAGCTACAATTTCTCTTCAGTCTCCAAACATTTGGCCTCCATTTTATACTGATGCTGTTTTTCCTTTTCTTCAACCTTCAAATGTTTGACCTCCAGTTGCAGTCTCTCTTCAGTCTCCAAACATGGCAGTTCATGCTGACACTGCTTCTCCTTTTCTTCAGCCTCCAGTTCATGTCTCTTAAACTCCAGACAGATTAAGTCCTCTGAAGAAAAGGTGAACTGCCCTGATGTCCTTCAAGGATGCATCTGCAGTCATAACATATGGGTTGTCCTGCCTCAGGCAGCCCTTCGGTCGGCCGGATTCCAAAGTCTGGGTCTGGCCTCGGCTGATGTCGCACTTTCCCCGACGTCAGAGCTTCTGGGGTATAAAGGCATCATCCGACGCCATTTTCTTCAGTCTTTCTTGCCGCGCGGTGCCCGAAGCAGAAGCTGTTCGCAAGTGCCGGTCAGTCAGATCCAGAGATTTCAGCTACCGAAGACTTCTAAAAAAGCTAAGTACCCCGTTGGGGACTCTTTCTTGCCTCAGCCGATGTCAGACAATGTAAATAATTGTTTAACTTGTGGGAAACAAATACCTCATAAGGATTTCCATTCTTACTGCCTTCCTTGCTTAGGCCCAGACCATGGCGTATCAGCTTGTTTAGCCTGTGCCTCCTTCAACCGATGGACTCTTAGACGTCGGTCGGAGTTTGCAGAAGAGTTTTTTGGATCTGCTTTTGCATATAAAATGCCATCGGAGACTCCGACTACACATTTAGCCAAAAAACGCAAGGAAAAGGACTGACACTCGCGGCCCGCAGTTTCGTCTGAAACCACGGTTAGGCCTACCGCGAGTGACTCGGTTTCGGCTGAAACTGAGTCCTCGGTTCTTGCTTCTGCCGAAATCATACCTCCGACAACCGAGGCCAGAGAGGCCCCGGCTGAGTCGGCTACAGAAATCCCTAACGAAGAAGCAAGCACACAAGAATTGTCCGACACCATTCCATTGGACATTTCCACACCTGCACGTGGGGCAGCTAGGCCCCCTGCTTCTATGTCTATTAAGGCCTTCTCCAGGGCTAAAGCAGCTAAAATTTCAAAAGCTTTACCTGCAAAATCTACCTCTCAGAGACCTTCCTCAAGTTCTCAGATTCTCAGCCTTGCTGAGGACCTTATATCTCTGATTAGGGGTTCCCAACCTCACCCAGACAGGGCCTCTCAACCTCCTCCTGACAAAAGGCCTAGGACTGAACCCCCTGAACCTCTCTCCTCTGATTACTCCTCGGATGGATCTGATTTATCAGACCATCAGGAAGGGCCATACTCTCCTTATGAGGATTCAGATGCAGAAGACTCTATTCCTTCTGCCTCCCCTCCAGAAGAATTTTCTTTTGGGGAGACTTTGCACTCAATGAGGGAACACTTTCAATGGCAGGGTCAGGATTTCTCTGATTCTAGAAAAAGACTAAGGACCTTTTTACACTTGCCACAGCATAGGCCTTTAGCCATACCACCTGTGCTAACTGTAGTTGATGATGCATATAATGATGTCAGTTCTGCCCCTGATTCTCTTCCCCCGGCCCCTGCCAAACCTGACAGATATTACAGGGTCCCGGATTCTCACTTCCACTTGTATAAAGCCCATGCTGCAGACCCAGAAACTATTTCTCAGGGCTCAAAAGGTGTTGCAGCTGCCACTGCAAAAAACCTCCTACCCACTGAAAGAGAGTCAAGAGCATTAGAGCGATGGGGAAAAAAGGTTTATACATCTGCTACTCTTTCTGCCAGGGCATTAAACTGTCAATTCCATATGATACAGTACCAGGAATATTTGTTAGATCAGCTGAATAAAAACCTTTCTTCTCCTGAACCTTTAGACCATAAGTCCCTTCAGGATTTGTTACACAACTCTCAGCAGGTCAGTAATCATTCCTTAAAATGTGGCTATGATGCACTGGAGGCTTCATTTAGATCAGCTTTGACTGGAGCAGTAATTCGAAGGCATGCCTGGCTAAAAGAGCAATCCTTGCCAGACCATGTCAAGGCTAAACTCCTAGATGCTCCAATGGAGAAACAAAGTTTATTTGGCTCCCCTGCACAGGAGATTCTAAAGAAAGTGGAAGAAAAAGCAAAATCTGTGCAAACAGTAAAGGATTTTCTGCAGGTCCAACCTCCGAGGTTCAGCAGAAACTGGCCTTCAAAGAATTGGTCCTTTCCAGATACCTCCAGAGCACAGAGGGGCAGGAATAGATGCCCAAGAGGCAGAGGTTAATCAAAGGATGCCTACAGGGGTCATCAGTGGCAACCTGCCAACCAGAGGAGTACTGCCAGAGCTGCAACTACAACCACTTCCACAGGACAGACACAATGACTTGGCTCTGATTCCGCCTACCAGGGAACAACTGGAAGCACCCTTGGGCGGAAAGTTGGCTTTATTCTCGAAAAACTGGCATTGCATTACAAAAGACAAATGGACATTGCAAACAATAGACAAAGGATACAGGTTTCACTTCCACACTTTACCAAAAAAGAGCAGAATGCCAAACCTTCCACCAAACCAGAAGCCAGAGGCTCTAAGACAAATCAACAATTTACTTCAGATGAAAGCAATAGAAAGGGTACCATCTATGGAACAAGGCCAAGGATTTTACTCCAGACTATTCCTTGTACCAAGAAAAGAAACCCAATGGAGGCCTATTCTCGACTTGCCCGCACTAAACACATATCTCATTGTGCCAAAATTCAAGATGCTGACCCTCCAGCAACTTCTTCCCATGTTGGGCAAGGAGTCTTGGCTGGTGACTCTAGATCTCAAGGAGGTATACCTGCACGTCCCTATATGACCAGATTGCAGAAGACACCTCAGATTTCTTGCAGGATCAGAGCATTATCAATTCTCAGCATTGCCCTTTGGCTTATCTACTGCGCCCAGAGTATTCACAAAATGCCTGGCATCAGTAATTGCACATTGCAGGCTTCAGGGAATTCAAATCTACCCATACCTGGATGACTGCCTAATACAAGTGGACAACAAGACAAAACTAATATAGGATTTGGCCTATGTCATTCACTTGTTACAGGCCTTGGGATACACAGACAACATCCAGAAGTCAAGACTAGTGCCATCCCAAAGGATAACATTTTTGGGTGCGAATATGGACACAATAACTCAGATGGCTTTTCTCACAGAAGAAAAACAAAAGCAACTCCCAGTCTACTTCATGGCTTTGACAAGACAAACTCAGCTTACTGCAAGGAAAGTCCTGCAGGCCCTGGGTTACATGGCATCCTGCATAATCTTGATCCCGCATGCCAGGCTGCATATGAGGAAATTACAATGGTACCTAAGGAATTTATGGTCTCAACACAGGCACAGTCTAGAAACCATGATACCAATCATTCCATGCCTGAAAAAGGAATTCCTGTGGTAGGCTCGGGCCTGCCAGACCAACAGAGGGTTGCCTTTCAACAAACCACAACCAAGGCAGACCATCACCACGGATGCCTCAGACCTAGGATGGGGAGCACACATGGAAGACAAGTGTATCCAAGGCCTATGGTCTCAAGACCAGCTGAATTTGCACATAAACCTAAAGGAGATGCTGGCAGTGAAGTATGCAATCGAGGCATTCAAATCATTCCTCCAGCAAGGACATCTGCTGATAAGGACAGACAATACCACAGTCATGTGGTACATAAACAAACAGGGAGGCACGCATTCCTACCCTCTATGCCGGATGGCAATGGATCTGTGGAACCTAGGCCTGAATCTCAACATCCAACTGCAGGCCAGATTCATACCAGGAAAAGAGAATTCACTAGCAGACAGCTTAAGCAGAACTACCACGGATGCTCACGAATGGATGCTGCATCCAGACATCTTCAAAATCATAACAAACAAATGGGGAATGCCAGAGATAGACCTGCTCACCTCCCCACTCAACCACCAACTGAAGAAATTCTGCTCAAGAGTATACCACCCACAAGCCTGGAGGGTGGACTCCCTCTCTTTCAGCTGGAACGCCCTAATAGTGTATGCTTTTCCACCTCTCCCATTGATGTACAAAGTTCTACTGAAGATCAGGGAGGAACAGCCAAAGGTGATTCTGATAGCTCCAAACTGGCCAAGGCAGCATTGGTATCCGCTACTGAGAAGCATGTCTTGGACGAACTCATGGCCTCTACCCCTATGGCCTTTACTGCTAATGCAGAACAACTACAATACCCTGCATCCAAACTTGAAAACGCTGCAGCTAACTGCCTGGAAAATTGCATAAAACAAAACCAAACTGTTTTATCTCAGAGGGTCAAGGACATTATCCTAGAGGCTCGCAGACCCTCCACAAGAAAAACATACTCAGCTAAATGGAAGAGATTCCTCATTTGGAGTGCATCAAAGGGTACAAATGTCACACTGGCAAACCTAGCACACATCCTAGAATACTTAGCAGAATTGTTCCACAATGGCCTGTCCTATTCTTCCATTAAGATTCATGCTTCAGCAATTTCAGCAGAGTACAACATGGATCCTCCTATCTTCTCTCACCCTCTCCTCAGACAATTTTTAAGAGGGATCAAACATGTAAAACCTCCAAGGAAACCCCCACTGCCTGCATGGGATCTCAATTTTGTGCTGGAAAAATTAACACTACCCCCTTTTGAACCAGCAGCATCAGCAGACTTACAGTTCTTATCTTGGAAAACTGCTTTCCTTCTAGCAATCACTTCAGCAAGAAGAGTATCCGAGTTACAGGCACTAATGGCAGTGCAGCCTTTCCTTATTTTTCACCAGGATAGAGTGTCTCTGAGAACCAATCCTACTTTCATGCCAAAGGTGGTATCCAGGGTATCCTTGAACCAAGCTATTCAATTGCCTACGTTCTTCCCTAACCCACAGAACAGGGGGGAAAAACTATTGCACACCTTGGATGTACACAGACAACTACGCTACTATCTGGACAGAACTAAAACCAGCAGAAAAACTGACCAACTTTTTGTAGCATATGCAACTGGAGTGCAAGGAAAAGCAATTTCCAAACAGACAATTTCAAAATGGATAGGAAATTGCATTTGATTCTGCTACTCTTTTCATGGAAAGACAACTCCTGAAAATATCAGGCCTCACTCCACAAGAGCCACAGCCACCACTACAGCTTTCCTACGAGGGGTGGCTACCAAAGACATTTTAGAAGCTGCTACTTGGAGCTCCGTGCACACATTTGCCAAGCATTACAATCTACCTTTATACTCCAGATCCCGAGCAGGTTTTGCAACTGCAGTTTTACAGGGGATCTTAACTACACCATCATTATCTTAGTACCTCCTCCCCCAGTTTGGCTATGGTATTCTACCCATATGTTATGACTGCAGATGCATCCTTGAAGGACATAGTACAGTTTTGTACCTAACATAAATGTAGATGTCCGATAGGTATGCATCTGCAGTCAGGATTACCCACCCTCCTTCCCCTCTGTGGTATTCCTAGGGTGCTTACCCCTCTTTCAGCTAGCTGGGGGAATCTATTATGGTGTATTTGTTTGTATGTATATATGTATATATATATATTGTTTGCTACTGTTTGGAATTTTCAACATTTATCCAAATTTAGCCTTCCTAGAGGGCACCTGGCATCTGGGGCAAGAAACACTGAGGAAAATGGCGTCGACTGATGCCTTTATACCCCAGAAGCTCTGATGTCGGGGAAAGTGCGACATCAGCCGAGGCCAGACCCAGACTTTGGAATCCGGCCGACCGAAGGGCTGCCTGAGGCAGGACAACCCATATGTTATGACTGCAGATGCATACCTATCGGACATCTACATTTATGGTAAGTACAAAACTGTACTTTTCTGAAGGCTGAACATCTCCATCGCCAAACTGGCTATCTCCTTGGTTGCTGGACCATGCTCCAGCTGCGATTAAGGCTGAAGTCATATCCTATTTAATCAGATGGCCATGCACCAGTCCTTTTGCTTTGCATACCTTGGTCAACTGGTTCTTTGTCAACTTACTATAATTTTCTGCTGACATCTTTGCCTGTTTTCCCTGACTAAACTAACTAACAAAAATAAATATAACTAATGGGAAACTGAAACATTGAATGTTTACTATGTGGCTGTTGAGAGTGCATACACCTTCAGTGACAGCTGCTTACAGGCTACTGAAGTTCAATTAAAATCCAACCAATCTGATACCAATATGTGATGGTCCCTGTTTACCATGGGCCAGTAATCAAGGAGCCTCAATCCTCATCACTGACACTGGTGAGAGGCAGTCACAAAAAACAGGAACTGATTTACACAGTATTTCAAATGTAGCTCTCAGCAGCAAACACAATTTTCCTCAAGAACACACAGAGAACATGCTCCACTGGGACTGGAGTGTCTGTCTCTCCAGCAGCTAAACAAGACCCACCTTGCAGCACTGTGTCCAAGCAGTTCCAAGTATATGAGGCACACACTTGAATATCTGATTTTTTACACACACACACACACACACACACACACACACACACACACACACACGCACGCACGCACGCACGCACGCACACACACACACACACACACACACACAAACTGGGAAAGGCTGACACAGATTTACCAGCTGTGTCCCCTCTCTTTCAGGCAACAAGGTAGGTGGCTGCCACCAGCCAGGTACTGTAAGGCTCTTACAAAGGGTAACCAATTGTACTGTGTCAAATTAATACTGATATAAATGGTAGAGTGACTGACAAAGTAAGGCTTATAGGAGTTGCCACAGTGTCACTAAAATAAGCACAATTACTCTCAAGAGGTTAAAAGTATTCTCTAAAAGACCAGCCACAGTGATAAGGTACAAAAATATTTAATAGTGGATAATAAAATATAGAACAGGAAAATACTTAATATTTAGTTAAAATAAACAGAGTTTTTAGTCACAAGAAATATAAAAATAGCACAGTTGCATAGAATCTCGCAGATGCAGAAAAAGAAGTAACACTAACCAATCTCACTGTACTTTTCCTACCTGAACTAAGGAAAAACTGTCCCTAGTTAACTCAGTATCACAAGGCAAGATGTACTGCTGAGATTCTCACTAGCACAAGGCAAGATGATATACTACACACTGAACTGTACAACTAACAATTGAACAACTTAATTGTGATAACTGACCTAGATCTTTTATACCAGGTTCCAGAGAAAAACAAAATCAAAAACAAACAACAAACTGCTGCTGCTAGAGTTCTGTCCTTCAGCTGGTTATAGAATGATGTCACATCTAGTCACCTGACTCTGGTACAATACACATTCAGAATTCTGTTAAGATTCTGTAGTCGCATTTTTAACATAAGCAACATTTACAAATACAGTTTAATACAAGCATCTATACAAATCAATGTAACAGTCAGCCGTTAGATGTGTGAAGGAGAAGAAAAAGGTAATTGGGAAAATATTTTCTGGGCGAGTGGTAAGTTGGCATACTTTAAGGATTCCCTGCAGGATGCACTGTCAGAGATGCTGGGTGGGCAGATTTGTCTGATGAGGGAGATGATTTTTTTCTGAGCTGTGATACAGAATGGAATTGCCTAGACATGGTAAGGCCTTGCTGTGTCTAATAATGGTGGCTGCCCAAAAAATGCAATTACTAGAAAATGGAAATCAAACTCTAAACCAACTATAGCGGTAGTACTGAATATAGTAGCAGAGATAAAATAACTGGAATTGAGATCTTTAGAAAAGGGTAATAGCAAACTACATAGAAAAAAATGGGAATTCTGGATACAATACATACAAGGGAGGAATGAGATTAAAAAAGCCACAGGACTTAAATGAGGCATGTAATGTTTGATTGAGAAAGATTGGGTAGATTATAAGTGATGTATAATGTTTGCAACTTGAAGTGTGTCAGTATTGGTTGTGATGTAAAATGCTTGCAGCTAGGATTGTAAGTGCAGTTTATTTTCATTTATATAAATGCATGATGGCCTGTGTAGTATGTGATGGTTTAATAAAGATGTTTCTTGTTTAAAAAATGCAGGAATTGAATAATTTGTGTAATATTACTTAGGTTATATGATATATAGCAATATATGTGAAGTATAATGTTTGTTATGTTAATGTAGTTTGATTACTTTTATACTGAATGTAAATTTGCCTATGTCACTAGTGATAATTCAATAAAGGTGTTTGAAAAAAAATATAACAGTCAAATGATACAGGATTATTTATAAAACTTCAATCAGCCTTGGTGGCATATGCCATACATGCACTGTCTTACATCTCCTGGTACAGCTGGCAATACCTCACCATGTCACAAAGTAAAAGCAATAGAAATGTAAAAGTAAAAAATTTAAGGGAAGAGGGTGATAAGGAATGTAAAAAAGAAAGATGATGAAAAAAATAGGTAATTAAAGTTACATGCTAGAAATAGAAAAGAAAATACTTTGATAATGTCAGATGAAATGCAACATAATGAAACAAATTAATAAAATAGGGTGGGCTTGAATTAGAATTGGGTGCAAGTGATGATTAAGAAATTAACTGGGAAGTAATGTAAAAAATTCTAGAGTGAAGAGAATGAAAAATATCAAAAGAAAGATACAGGATTCAGGTACGAAAGTTAAAAAAGGGAAATGGGTAGAGTAATAAAATCATTTTATTTAGATTAAAAAGAAGAGAAGATAATAATTAAAGTTGAGTTAGGAGAATTGGTATAATTATTTTATTCATTCTGTTAATCCTTTTTTTTTACCTTAAATCACAAATAAAATCTCCTGCTACTATAATATTAATGTTGACAATTATATACTTGAATATTTATTTCTTTAAATAACTTTTTTTATTTCTTTATGTCACATGCATAAATTGCTATAAAGCTGTAAACTTTCTTCTCCCATCTAAAATCTATTAAATGTAATCTTGCCAGGCTAACTAAAGTAACATCTAATTTAAAAATACCATGGGTGAGGGTAAGGTGGTGCACACAGCCAATTTTGACCTCAAGGCTTTCGACACCATCCCCCACTCTGGAATTATAGATAAACTCACTAGACTGGGCATAAATCCATATGTCACAAGGTGGGTGGCCAGCTGGCTCACTGACAGAACCCACACAGTGAAGGTAGACAACTCCAAATCCAACTTCAGACCAGTGACAAGTGGGGTACCACAGGGCTCAGTCCTGGGTCCTCGCCTGTTTGGCATCTACTTCTCAGAAGTCCAGGCTAATACAGCAGGTCTTTGGCTAATAAAGTTCACAGATTACTGCAAACTAGGTGCCATAATAGAATCACCTAATGATGTGGACATTCTACAAAGGGGCCTCACTTAGACTGATGCTTGGTGTCAAAGTCATGGCCTCAAGCTCAATGCCAACAAGTGCATTGTCATCCCCCTCGGGAAAAACATTGTACCCATGAACTATCACATAGGCGGTAGCCTACTAAACACCAAAAGTGTGATAAGAGACCTTGGGACACCGGTGGTCAGTAGCCTCTCCTTTGAAAATCACATTGCCACAGTAGTCAGGAAATCCTTCTACGTGGCACACCTCATCACAAAGGGGTTCACCTCCAGAAAAAAAAAGGTCATTGTTCCTTTCTACTCATCCCTCATCAGGCTCATTATAGAGTACAACACCCCATTTGTCATGTACCTCACAAGACATCTACAACAACTAGAAAGGCCACAGAAATACCTCGCTAAGAGGATTACCAGTCTCAAACAGATGCCATATGCAGACCGTCTCAAAAATCTCCAGCTCTACTCCATTGCTTATCGCCTACTTAGAGGCGACCTCTGCCTAACATACAAAGCCGAGTAAAACCCAGATCTGTTGGACATGCTATACTTAAAGAAACCCCAATCCCTCTGAGCCAAATGCTCCAGGGTCCTAAACCTTGTCACCACAATAAACAGAACATGCTGGAGGGATAGATTCCTGTCCCAGAGACTTTCCATGCTCTGGAACAAACTACACATTCATGTCAAGCAAAAGCCCTCATTAACCCTCTTTTAGAAAAATCTTGACAATTGGATGGAAAATAAGAAATTCACCCTGGGGATCACTTCTGTGGCTCTGCTTGACAGGGGTGCAGGAAAATAACTTTCTTGGGTGGCAAAAGGCAGGGAACTTTTTTGGCTAGGCTTATATAGGCCCCAGGACCAATAGCCTAGTTCCTACCTATGAATCTATGAGCCTTTATTATATTTTATAATAGTATTGCAACAGTTGAACAAGTTTTATTTCCTAAATTCCAAATGATATCCCCTTCCGTAAATTCTCTGTTTTTATTCTGCCATCTTGTTTTTCTTATGAAAGAAATTATGAGGTATGGATGTTTAAGTTTATGGAATTTCAGCGCATATACATATCGAAGAGGAGATATAACTGAGATAGAATATTTTGCAGTTTCTTATAGTATAAAGTTTATGATAGAAGAAAAAGTCCAGATGGGGTTTTCAGATCATATGTCTATATGGAGAGAAATTGAAGAGAATGGTGAAAATATAAAAACTGAAAAGGGAATTTAAAGGATTAATGAGATTGGTTGGTATGAAAATAGTAAGAAATATATATTACAGCTGTTGAAAGAACACTTAACTATGTGAGATTATTATTTGATCTAGACAGAATGGCTGCTAATATTTAAAGAAAAATATAAATCAGACTGTTTAAAATGTGAAAATGTATTAAGACACAAAGAAAAACAAGAATATATGGTGTTACAGAATAATGCATTAGAACTTTTGGAGATAAATGAAAATGATTATTATATAAAATAAGCAGAAATATATAACAAGAATAAAGAGAAAATAAAAGGATTATTGTATAAACAAAGGTATTTTGTCCAAGGCAAAAAAGAATTTCCACTATATTTGAGTAGAAAAGGTTAAGGAAGATAGTGGTATAATTATAGAATTGTGAACCGAGAAAAGGTGGGTGGCCAAAGAATCTGAACTTATGAATATTATAGTGCAATTTGTTAAAACGACAGTAAGAAAAAAGAGGTAAGATAGATAAGGAATGGAATGTTAATCAATTTAATGAACTCATTAATAAGGATATAGATAAGCAGATTACTATGACAGAATTGGATTTAATAATGAAAAAAGTTAATACTGATTTAGCAGCAGATCCAGATGGTATAGATTATTTATTGTATAAGAATAGGGATTTTTTGCAAAAAGAAAGATTTATATGTGTATTGAATGAATGGTTACAATATGGTATTTGATACACACAAACATGTAATGGTGTAATGAAATTTATATGAAAAAAGGTGAAATAAGGGAAATAAATTGAAGATCAGTGGTTTTAAGCAAGACAGATTACAAGATTTGTATTAAGATTTTACAAACACGAATAGAAAAAAAGATAAATAGTGTTAGAGGATGGTGTATATGGTATTAAAGGGAAAGGAAGTCAGGAGATATTGATGATTGTTAGGGAAATAGTAGATGATGTAAGACAAGGAAATGAAGGAAAATATTAATAGGAAATGTAAAGAAATCTTTTGATGCAACAGATACGCCCTACTGTTCAGCATATATTTTTCGGAAGTACAGGCAAACACAGGAGGACTATGGCTAACCAAGTTTGCCGATGACTGCAAACTGGGAGCCATAATTGACTCTCCGGCTGACACGGACATCCTCAAAAAAGGCCTTACTGAGACAGACACCTGGTGTCAAAGTCATGGCCTCAAGCTAAATGCCAAAAAATGCATAGTCATCCCATTTGGGAAAAACAAAACACCCACGAATTAGCACATAGGCGGCAGCCCCCTTAATACAGAAGAAGTAATAAGAGATATGGGGACCCAGGTAGATAGTAATCTCTCCTTTGACAATCATATTGTCAAAGTAGTTAGGAAATCCTTCTATGTAGCCCATCTAATTACTAAAGGGTTCGCATCTAGAAATAAAGAGGTTATACTGCCCCTCTACTCGTCACTCATCAGACCCATCATAGAGTACAATGCCCCATTTGGGATGTACCTCACAAGACACTTCCAACAGCTTGAAAGACCACAAAAGCACCTCACCAAGAGGATTACTGGCCTCAAACATATGTCCTATGCAGCCCGACTGAAAAAACTCCGGCTGTACTCAGTGGCATATCGCTTACTCAGAGATGATCTCTGCCTGACTTACAAAGCCATGTCCAACTCAGAATTGATGGACATGCTCCACCTAAAGAAATCCAAGTCACTGTGAGCCACGTGCTCTAGCAAGCTAAACCTTGCCACAACAATAAATAGAACATGCTGGAGGGATAGATTCCTGTCACAGAGACTCCCCATGCTTTGGAACAAAATTTCTAACTACATTAGGCAGAGCCCCTCACTAACACTCTTCAAGAGAAGCCTTGACGAGTGGATGGGTAACAGAAAGTACACCCCTGGGATCACTTCATTGGCTCTGCTTGACAAAGGCTCAGTTAATTAATCAATGGGGCGGTGAAAGCCGACACATTCTGACTAGGCTTATAAATGTCCTCAGGCAGATAGCCTAGTACCTACCTATGAACCTATGACCTACAGATCATGGAGTATTATGGGGAATTTTGAAAAAATTATAATTTAAGTGGAAAAATACACAAAGTAGTTCAGTCAGTATATAAGAACAGTGATATTAAAATATTAGTAAATGTATAGTGAGGAAATAAAGATGTATAGAAGATTGAAATAAGGACATCCTATGAGCAGTGTTTTATTTGTTATGGTTATGAACTGTAAAGTGACAAGAATAAATGAAGATATGATGAAGGCAAAGTTTATACAAAATGAATGTATTGAATATTCACTTATTATGTCATACACAAATGATATGATTCTTGCAGCTAAAATAGTAAAATGATGGAACAAATAATTGCTAGAGTGTTTACAGAGCTTAAGAATGTGTTTAAATAGTAGTAAAAGTAAGGAATTTGGATTTGAAGAAGTAATGAAGGAAATTAAGTTTGGGGTGGGTGAAATGTTGGTATTATGAATTGTTTTACTCCATAAAAATAACTGTTCTGTGCTCCTCTGTGTGCACGCTACAAGTATAGCAACAATATTCAGTTTCTAAGTCATCTTCTGTTTTCCCACAAGCCAAAATAATGGATTGTGTAACTCTGGGCTCATTGCTTTAAACTGTGGTCTTTGTGTAAGCAGATACTCAATTTGCAATTCAGAAGCATACTTACTGCTTTTGGATACTCAATAATAAATGCTACAGGTTTTCCAGTTACGGCTTTATTAAAGAAGGAAGGTGTGTATATTTTAGGTATTTTTTAGAAGGCTTAGCATGCTTGCTACAAATGTTCATAGATTAGTACTAGGCTAACTGCCCTTGCAAGCCATTTTAAACCTAGCCAATTATCCCTTGTGAGACTCAAACCTTGCACCTTGTGTTTGCAAGGCAAACACCTTAACCATTAGGCCACTCTGATAAAATTGAGGGCATTATAATTCTTTGTGCTTTCTGTTATTCACATATTACAGTCTATATCACAAACTAAATGTTTCAAACACATTCCTGTGCAAGCTAGGTTTTCATTTTTGTGTTTGTTGTTGGTTAATATATATGTATTGGAGCAGTACACATAACACAGACAGCCCTGATTCCTGATGTTGACAGAACATTTGATATGGACAACTTATACATGACTTCTGGAAGCAAACATGGGCAATGTCATCATGTAATTCTGTCAGCTGGTTTAATGCGATGATTCAGATGTGCCAGTGTGAGTAGCCTATCTGAATATTGTCAGCAGTAGACTCTTCAGAATCATCATCATACTAACATGGGTAACCTACACAAGCAAGATTAGTTGGAAAATTATTTACTCCTTAACAGCAATTTCCTCTAATGCAAGGGAATAAGGGTGGCCATGCTATTCTAAGCAGCCAAATTGCTAAGATGTATAGATGCCTTACTGAAAGCAGTACCAGGGGAGATCAGTAATTAGCATATGCTCCTACCCCAACCTACTTTGTTAATATGCAGCATGGCCATAGAGACAGCCCAGCATGATACTGCAAGTCTTCATCTAAAATAAATGCAGTACAGTTGTTTTCTAGCAGGTTACCAAGAGGTGTGACTTGTCATAACATTTATGAGTTTGGCTGTACATTCTATTCTATAAGGGCAATGTCTTTTTATGAGCACCATCTGGCAAGTAGTGTACAACTGTGAAGGCTACATCTTTATAAATACAGTATGAGCCTGGAAATAGTGTGAGTGCAGTAAAAATACAGAGAAGGGTACACTGAACCATACTTCAGTTCCACATGCTTCTCAGGTAAAGTTAAATGATTGGGCTAGGCTTTAACTACTCTTACTTGCCAAAGTTTTCATGGATTGTATGTGCAACTGACTTAAATTTCTTTTCATTATGAGGTGCATCCCCCCCTGTTGCATGGCTTTCCTTGACAGTGAAATTACAAAAAATGTTGATGAATTTCATTTGGGATAATAAAAACCCAAGGCTGGCTAGGAAGAAGGTAATAGCATTAAAATCCTAATGGGGAGAGACACTTCTACCTGATTTAGTGAGATACCCTCATGCATCAGATTTAATATACTATGTTTTGGCAAAGTTGAGACCTAGACCTACCTGGCATCATACAGAACTCTCTTTAAAGTAGTAGTAATCAATATTACTTTCTCTTAAGGAGCACAGGAAAGTATGGGATCTTAGAGGCATGGATAGGAAACTGGCTGATATGTTGATACTTCATTGTAAGAAGACATATGACTTATGGGAGTGCACTGCCTTGTTCAAGAAAGAGAAATCAATGGATGGGGATGATCAGACATATACCCAGGGGATTTACCTCAGTCTCACTGCTCAACAGCAGCACAGCAAAATAATGGGTATAGTTCCCCATACTAAAAGGGTGGCTGCCACAAAACTACTAGCTAGGCTTGTAAAAATACCTCGGGCAGATAGCCTAGTATGAACCTATGAACCTATGAACCTATGTGAGTTAGTAATACAACTTTTGCAGAAGGAAAACCCATCGTATGGAATGAGTGGATAATGGCTGATTCCTTCTATCGGACTGCAGGGAATGCTCTCTCTCATTAGAGGTTTGTAGGCAACAGAATCCTAATGGTAACTTCCTCTGTTGGCAGTACTTACAACTACTAGGCCTAAGGCACCCTATAGTTAGGAAAATGGATGCAATGCTGAATTTCGTTGGCAGAAATATCTAGACCTTGATTAACAAACTGTACCTCTTAGTGCTATAAAAACTCTTGGACATGTACAGTTCAGTAATATATGATGTGGAGAGATGAAAATGGGAAATTATCTTGCAAGAACTAGCTGACCCTGGGGAATGGAGCAAAACTGGAATAATGAACCAGCTCTGGGGAATGCTGTATCAGCCTACTTTTGCCTACTTTAAAAGGCTCCATTTGTGGCATTTCACACCAGTGCATCTAGAGAAATGGATCAAGGGCGATGAAAAATTTTGGAGCTGTGCAACCAATGATGGTGTTGTTTAGTGATTCAAACCTTTATGGAGACAATACAGTGCCACTGTAGTGGATATTAACTGATGTAAGATTCTGGACTCTAGGTCTAAATTCTGCTGCCCTCGGTGGAGTGACTGTGGTTCTGCATATGCTGTCAGGAGTCCCTGCTCTAGTTTTCAGGCACAAGAAGACATTTTAACACTGGGTGCAATTTAAAAGGACATTCACTGCTATAGTACTTGCGTACGTAATGCTTCAAGACTCTGTACTACTCATGCTTTACTTAATGAGCACTGGTGCATCTGCTTGCATGAAGGCTTCTAAGTGTTTTCTAACTATTAATCTTTTGTTATTCAAACATTGTTTACATGTGATGTTAATGATATTGTTCAGATGTGACTTCAGTAAACTTGGGGGTGTAAAGATATGGTGAAGGGCACATACTTACTTGCAAATATGTAAAAAGGCTTAAATAGCTGGATTTGTGTGCACTGAGCAAGGAAGGCAGCAAGCACACCATTCTTAATTACTTATGAAAATCTTGGTTTTTAATTCTATGTTAGACTCATTAAGAAAGTTCTGGTGTTCTAATGTTTGTAAGAGCTTATAAAAATGAAGCAGGATTATTTATTTATTTATGTTATTTTTAGTACAGAGATATAAATGAAATACTGTCCACACCACAAATAGTGAAAACAATAATAATAATAATACTAATAATAATAATAATAATAATAATAATAATAATAATCATAACATGCACAGGATTCTTGAGAAGGGATTGCACAGATGAAACCTACAGTGCTGAGAGGTATATGAACTGCAGCCATTATCACAACATTGATAAAAGCAGTGATATAGAAATGAAAGGAAGGATAAAAAGAAGTACTGCTCTGTGCAACGAAGGAGTGAATTATGCTGTGTGACGACACAGCTATTCCTGTACTTAGATTTAGCAGTAGTTTCTTTCTTTTGCTAAAGATAGCAGCTTAATGATGCTGGCTGTTAACAGGATTGTCCACCCACCCAGTCATTAAAAGTATGATTGCTACAGCTGTGTTAAAGTTTCTGAGTTAAAAGGATGCATTTTCTGCACTGTCACCATTTTTATCCCTACCATAATTGTCATTATCATAAAACACATTTATAGAAAAGAATTCACCTAACAAGAGGAAAAAGCTTTTTCCTGTATTATAAGTCAAATGGTACTGTATATCCTGGAGTACACCTTTCATAATGAAGTAATGATTCTGCATTTGCATATCTTGTATATATGTACCACATACTTGAAATGCAGGCACTGAAAACAATAAAATGCAATTCTAAGTTTGTTATCTTGCTAGAAGACAGAAATAGTACCTTAACAAGTGAAAAACAGCAGTAACTACATGCACTGCTTTGGGAAGTCAAAATACGGCCAGTTTCAACTCAGTATTAATATTAATACTTTATTCAGAAAATTAAAAAAGGATTTTTACTCACCATATAAGTGTTTGTCTGTGTGTGTGTGGTTCCACTCATTTTTGTTGAGTGTAGCTTATGTCAACATCTGTTTTGTCGACACACCTTGGTCAACAAAACAGGTAATTGACAGGTGTGTGAGATAGACTATCACCAGGGTACATAGGTAAGTACTAGGCTATCTGCCCTTGCAGGCCATTTTAATTCTAGCCAAATTCCCTTTTAAACCCTGTACCTTGTTAACTGTGAGGTAAACACATTCACCATTAAATCAACCCCAGGCTGGGGAATATACCCGTTACCTGGGGATTGTGCGATCTTGGAGTTAGTATATATAATTACCTGGTGGTATGGTGGTATGGGGTGCAGGTATGCAAAAAAAATGTTTTAGGTTTGTGTGATCCAAGGTTATGCTTTGAAAATGGGCAATAAGCTGTCAACATTACAAATGTCAATTTTTTACATCAACATTAGCAACATTTGGGAGTTTATATTATTCTTATCATGGAGTTATTACTATCACTGTAGCTATATGCTGTCAATATTGCTACTTAATGGACATTTCATAGCTGCTCATGTTTCACAGAAGCAACTAATGTAACTGTGATGATGTGAGGTATTGCCATCAGTGCCAGGGAGAATAAGGCAGTGCATATGTGGCATGTGCCAACATGGCTGGATGGAGTATTGTGGATGGTTCTGTGTTGCTAGCCTGTCACATTGACTTGTACAGATGCTTGTATTAAAAATGTATCAAGTGTTACTATAACTGATAAATGTTTATGTTTGAACAAAGAATTCTGGAAAAGTAGACTAGAAGTTTTTTAAATTGTTCTAGAGCTTTCAGATACTGCAACAGTTCTCAACAAAACTGTGAGTGTGTATTGTACTAGAGTCAGGTGAACAATTGTGATGTCATTCTAACACTGAGAGTATGGAACTCACACAGCAGCTTGTTTTGTTTTGTTTTCTTTGGAACCTGATATAAAAGATCTATGACAGTTATCACAGTCTTCAGTTAGTTGAGTTCAGTTAGTTTTGCCTTGTGGAAGTAAGCATCTCAGCATCCTATCTTGCCTTGCTGTATTAATTAAGTTACCTAGGAAACAGTTATTCTTTAGACAGTCAGGAAAAACAGTGAGAGTAGTTAAGTATTGTTTTTCCTGCATCTGTTTGAATCTGTGCAACTGTGTTATTTTTATTTCTCCTGTGACTGAATTCTGGTGTTTATTGTATTAAGATATTTAGTATTCTCATGTTTTCTATTTTATTATTTATTGCTAAATAGTTTTATAACTTTCACTGTGACTGGTATTTTTGAGAATACTTTTAATATCTTGAGGGTACTTGTGCTTATTTTAATGACCCCTTGGCCACTCCAGAAACCCTAGCTGCTTTGGATACACTCTACCATTCATATTAGCATTTATTTTACTCAGTATAATTGGATACCCTTGTAAGAGTCTGAGAGTGGTTGACTGTTGGCTGTGAAGTTACCTTATAGTCTGGACAGAAGGGCTACAGTTAATAAATCTGTACGAGTCTTTCCCAGGAGTGTGTGGATGTGAAAATGAAATACCCGGGTGTGGGAGTGTTGGCTACTTGGAACTGGGGCACAGTGCTCCATAGTGAGTTTTGTTTGGGATCTAGAAAGACAAATAGTCCAGTCCCAGGTCTGGAGCATGTTCCTTGTGTGCTCTTTGGGGAAATTGTGTTTCATGCAGAGAGCTACATTTAAAATACTGTGTAAATCCATTCCTGTTTTTAGTGACTGTTTCTCACCAGTGTCAGTGGTGAGGATTGAGGATCATTAATTACTGGCCTGGGGTAAAGAGAGGCTGTCATATATTGGTGGCAGAGTGGTGGGATATTAATTGAACTTCAATAGCCAGTAGGCAGTTGTCACTGAAGGCGTGTGTACTCTCAATAGCCACAAGGTAACCATTCAGAATTTCATTTTCACAACAGTTTTATTGATTTTTATTAGTTTAATTTAGTCAGGGAAAGCATTCAATGATGTCAGCAGAGGATTATGGTAAGCTGACAAAGAACCAGTTGGCCAAGGGGTGCGAAGCCAAAGGACTGATGCTTGCTAAACAGACTAATGAAGTAATGATTTCAGCCATAATCACAGCTGCAGCATGAACCAGTGCCCAGGAGGACAAACAGTCTGGTGTTGGGGATGTGCAGTCTTCAGAAACAAGAAAGTTCACCATTTCCTCAGAGGACTTAAAATCTGTCTGGAGTTAAAGAGACTTAAACTGGAGCCCAAGCATTTGGAGACATAAAATAGACTTGAACTGGAGACCGAGGAGAAACTGCAATGTTTGGAGGCTGAAGAAAAGGAGAAGCATCATCATCATGAATTTGAGATCAAATGTTTAGAGACCGAACAGTGACTGCGGGATTTAGAGATCAAAGAGAGACTGCAGCATTTTGCGGCCCAGGAGAAACTGCAGGATTTGGAGGCTGAAGAAAAACAGAAGCAGCAACTACACAAGACGGTGATGTTGACTCCTTGTCAGGCACACAGAGGTAATGAGGAAGGGAATAACCAGACCACAGCAGAAACAAAGGTCCTTAAATGTCTTCCACAATTTGCAGAGGGGGATGACTTTGAAAGTTTTATTCATATGCTTGAAAGAGTATGTAAACAGTATAATGTTGTCAAAGAGGTCTGGGTACCATTCCTGACCCCCTTACTCCATAGTAAAACTGTAATTGCTGCTTCTAAATTCACTGATACTGATTGTTTAAACTATGATAGAGTGAAACAATGTTTATTGAACTGTTATAAGTTAACACCTGAAGCTTAGATAAAAAAGCTTTGTGAGCATAGACACAAGGCAGAGGAAAGTGTATGCGATTATACTGCTGAGTTAAGCACTTACTTTCATAGGTGGGTGAGTGAGTGTTAGCTCATCACTTTTGAAAGACTGACAGAATTTTTGGTGAGGGAACAAGCTCTTAACACATTGCCTGAGGACATGAGAATCTGGTTGGCAGACTGGGAGTGTAACTCGACAGATGAGCTGGGGAGAAAAGGGGATCTCTGCTTAGCAAGTAGGACATCACTGCACAAGAAGGAGATACTCATTGCAGCACATGGATGTAAGGGAACCCATGGTGGCAGCCTGTTTCACCACAACAGTATCTATCAGTAAAAGGGGAAGCCACTAGTTCAGGTACATGGCAAGGATCAGTGGTTAGATGTTTTAAAGGCCATGGGGCCATGTAGAATGAAAATGTCCACTGAAGCAAGGTGGGGAATAAAAAGTGAGGGAGCCAGCAAGTGTGAATAACAGCATGCCAGTAGTACATTGTCTAGAGACAACAGGGGTACCAAACTATCACCAGGGTTTGTATCCTACCGTAGTGAATAGAAGACAGGCCACTGCAAAGAGAAACAGAGATCTGACATAACCATTGTGAAGCCCGCAGTGGTTAAAGCAGAGCAGCACTTGCTTGGACAGTCCACTCCAATCAGAGCTTAGTAGGGATCCCATTCCAAATACCTTTAGGCAGGGTTCATCTTGACTGGGAATGTGGAAAAGGAAGCAAGCAGGTAGCTGTGTTTGAGGATATTCCTGCAGATGTCTTGATAGGAAATGATTTTGATAATGCAGTACCTTGTGTGCATGCAGTTACACGCAGTCAGGCTTGGAGACAGGAATATAGGTCTGGTAGCCTGGGGAAGACCCAGACAGACCACACACATGAAGCTGGGGCTGGTGACATGGCTATTTCAGAGAGGGAGCTACCTTGTAATAGTGAGCCTGAAAGTGAGCCATAGCTGCTGGTGGGTACTAATGTTCCTGTGGACAGGATGACTGCAAGGACAGAGGTGAGTGGTAGTACTCAGGCTAACAAGGAGGCACCACTGCCAGAAGATACTAGGCTTCCTAAGGAAGGGGAGCTGGGAGGGGTCACAAAAGTAGAGTTGAGACAGATTCAGCTTTAAGACCTTACCTTACAAAGCTTGAGAGAGGTAGCTAAGGAGACACCTAATGATCAAGGAAAATGGTAGTCTGTATACTGAAATAAAGGGTTACTGTCTAGAAAGCAGACCCTTGATGGAGGGCTAGAGGGTGAGGTAATACAGCAGTTGGCAGTGCCCAGAGCCTAGCATCTGGCACTTCTAGCCATAGCACATGACATTCCATGTGCAGGTCATATGGGCATAAAGTGTACTGAGACATATTATGCAGAACTTCTATTGGCCTGGATTGCAAGGGATGTAGGAGCATACTTCAGGACTTGTGAGTAGTGCCAAAAGGTAGGCAAGGCAAAGGACAAGGTCAAATTTCTGTTGATGCCTTTGCCTGTGATTGAAGAGCCATTTCAAAGGGTAGATCTGTATATTGTGGGGCCTCTGAGTACCCCAAGTTCCACAGGGGAAAAGTATAACCTGGTTGAAGTAGATTATGCTGCTAGATACCCTGAGTTGGTGGCTCTCTCCCCCATCGAGGCAGAGAAGGTGGCAAATGCTTTTTTAGAAAGTTTAAGCAGGGTAGGTTTCACAAGAGAAATACTAACTGACAGAGGTTCCAGTTTCATGTCAGACCTGCTGGCTTGTCTGTGGAAGTGTTGTGGGGTAAAGCATCTAAAGACCATCCCCTATCACCCCCAGACTAAGGATCTTGTGGATAGGTTAAACTCTACATTAAAGACCATGCTACAGGCATTTACAGACCAATTTAGGTGAGAAAACAGATATCTGACCCATCTGCTGTTTGCATACAGAGAGGTTCCCCAGGAATCCACAGGTTTTTCAGCCTTTGAGTTGATGTATGGGCATAGGATGAGGGTGTCTTTAGATTTGATTCATGATGAGTGGAAGGGTGAGTGTAAATCCCAAAAGGAGTTTGTTGTGGCATATGTCCTAAACCTCAGGACAAGACTTAGGGAACTCATGGCCTTGGCCCAGGAGCACCTGGCAGGAGCCCAACAGCAGAAAAAGGTCTGGTATGACGGGAATGTTTGAGCCCGTGAGTATGCTGTGGCACAGCAGGTTATGGTGCTCATTCCTGTCAGACACTATAAGCTGCAGGCAGTTTGGGAGGGACTCTTCAAAGTGGCAAGGAATGTCAGTGACGTCAATTATGTGGCAGACCTGATTGGAAGGAGACAGGGGCACAAGTACTATGTTAACATAATGAAGCCTCAGCATGTCAGGGAGGTCCTGGGCAAACTGCAAAGGGCAGGGTTAACCATTAATCCCTGTAAGTGTCAGGTGGGTATGGCAGAGGTTTCTTACCTGGGACATAGAGTGGGGAGTGTTAAGATTAGGTCAGAACCTGCCAAAGTGGAAGCTATTCAGTCATGGTCTGCCCATCTTACCAAAAGCAGGTGAGGGTATTCTTGGGGACAGCAGGGTACTATAGAAAGTTTGTTTCCAATTATAGTCCAATAGCTGCTCCCCTCATAGACCTGACAAGGAAAAACAGGCCAGATAAGGTAGTCTGGAACCCAGCCTGCAAGCAGGAATTCCAAAAGCTTAAAGGGGCTTTGGGAGGACCCCTGTGTAGCCAGTCCAGATTACAGCAAATAATTTGTTGTGCAGGTGGGTGCTTTAAACCTTGGGGTGGGGGCTGTACTCAACCAAATTTCCTCAGATTGAGAAGAGCACCTGATTGCATATCTCAACCATAGTCTCCAATCGAGTGAGGTATGTTATGCAGCTGTAGAAAAAGAATGTCTAGCCATAGTATGGGTACTACAGGAATGTCAGCCTTATCTGTATGGAAGGAAATTCACTGTAGTTACAGACCACATTCCCTTAATACGGCTGCATAGAGTCAGCCGGCAAAATGCCAAGTTATTAAGGTGGAGCCTAGGGTTGCAGCCATATGGCACAACGGTACAGCACCATAGTGGGGTCAGCAATGCCAATGCAGATGCACTATCAAGGCAGGGTATAGGTTAATGTGTTTTCAGATAGGCTCATTTCTCTCAAACAACATTTTTTCAGGGTCACTTGAAAAACTAGCTTGAGTCTTGAAAGGGGTGGAGACATGTGACAATATGAGGTACTGCCATCTGTGCCAGGGAGAATGGGGTACTGCATGTGTGGCATGTGCCATCATGGCTGGATGGAGTTTCTGTTCTGTCTTCTAAGCAGATAGTAGACCTCACATTTTTCACAATGATGGTCAACAGAAATCTAATCATTTGGACAGAGTCCATCCGATAACTTTTTCCAGGCCTGCACTGCTCAGTCAAATACCTCTGACCCTATTATTTGTAATAATCCTGCCTTTGACAACTTTTGGATGTTGCTGTTTGCAGACATCTCTCACAGTGATGTCAAACAATCTTTTTTAAGCATACTCAAGAAGCTAATCAGGCTTTCTTATATATATATTACACCTCAATAGCTCAAGTTATGATTCTGTTTTATAATCATCTTGATTCCTTATGAGAAATGCTTCTTGAGACACTTTATGTCAAATATAAGATGCCTCTGGCTTTTCAAAAAATAGTCGCTCAAGAACAGTCTGCTACAAGCAAGTGATATTAAAGCCTTGAGGCTGTAAGTAGCTAATACTCCAAACACTAGAACTATGCTCACACCCTAGGGGATCAAGTTTGGATTTATCAATGTCAACAACCTTGATTTGTATGATGCTTGGATTATTGAAAACAGTCCAATCACCCTTGTAGTATATAAGACATGTTAAAAGCCAGCAACATTTCCCTGAAATTATATCACTTCACTATTCATATTTAAGGCAAATTAACAGGAGTGAAAAGATAGGCTGCACTCTCAGAGAAAGAGCACTGAAATGGAATTGGACATTACTGAATTACAGCTGGAATGATAAGCAGAAGCTTAGTTGGCGCTAGCTTTTCTGGCAATCTGTGCAGCTTCCCAGTCTCGCATCCCCTCTACAAAAAAAAAGCCCCTCAGCTTCTTCTTCATCAACAATGTAAGGAGAAAAATATAACCAATGCCTTGCTACAAAATACCATACTTGGAGCATTGAAGTGCTTCAGCTCTAATGCAGTAATTTCTAAATATCACTAGTGCACTACTTTCCTATGGCCATCTCCCAGTTTTACCCCCTGACACCTTTTGTCTGCCCCTTTCAGCCTACTTTATCTATGCCTCATAGGTTCATAGGTGTTTACTAGGCTAATGGCCCTGGAGCCTTTACAAGCCTAGCCCATAGAAGCACGCTGGCATTGTGCCGGCTGATGTTAGTTCCCATTGCCTCTAAAAAGTAGAGCCACTGGAGTGATCCCCCAGGTGAACTTTCTATTTCCCAACCACTCATCAAGATTTCTCTTGAAGAGGGCCAGTGAGGTGCTCTGCTTGACCTGTATGGGATTTCTATTCCAGAGCATGGGCAGTCTCTGGGTTATGAACCTGTCCCTGTCCTGTCAGACAGGAGGAATGACAAAGGTCTTAATTGCTGCTGGTTATCCCTCCATTCCTGGAACATTTCTAAAGATAAATAGTTACTTAATAATGTTTCATCCAATCTTGCAAAGAAAATGACAGCCAATACTATTCCTGGGTAATTTTAATATAAGTATGATTGAGTCATTTTCCTAAGACATAGAATGCTTAGTTGGTGAGTTTCTTATATAAATCCAGCAGCTGTAGCACCAAAGATACTTTATTATAATGTAATATAAACTACATGTAAAAAATAAGTATAAATCAAATGTAGTATAAACTACATATAAAAAATAAGTATAAATCAGACCGGTTTCGGCAAAAATAAGAATGCCTTCATCAGTGTAAAGAGAACAAATGCAATACTCATTTATATAGTACACATATTGAGCCACATGATTAGTGATTATAGGTGTTCATTAAGACCAGGAGGAAATAATCCACCTAGTTGAATGATCCACTTTTTTTCTTTTCTATTCAGTATGTCATGCCAGCCCATTTTGTATGATCTATGTGCAGTAATTTTATCAATAATAATAATAAAATTAAATGAAGCACTTGGATGTACCAAAGTATGCTTGTAAAGTGCATTAGTTGGTTTGTGGTGTCTGATCGCACTAAAATGTTCACCCATTCTGAATTTGACCGGAAGAGAGGTTTGTCCCACATAAAAGGATGAACAGTGACATGTAGCAAGATACGCAACCCAATCAGATTGGCAATTGGCATAAAAACCTGGGCTGTGCTGGCATGACATACTGAATAGAAAAAAAAAGTGGATCATTAAACTAGGTGGATTATTTCCTCCTGGTCTTAACGAGCACCTGTAATCACTAGTCATGTGACTCAATATGTGTACTATATAAATGAGTATTGCATTTGTTCTCTTTACACTGATGAAAGCATTCTTATTTTTGTCGAAACTGGTCTGATTTATACTTATTTTTTATATGTAGTTTATACTTATTTTTTACATGCAGTTTATACTACATTTAAATAAAGTATCTTTGGTGCTACAGCTGCTGGATTTATTTGTGTTTTGCAATCTGTTTGAATTGAGTCCTTGCAGCCACCATACTTGCAGAGGCTGTTTCTTCAAGTTTCTTATATCTCAGATAAGAGGTGGATTTAATGCATTTGGTGCAGTAGGAACAATGTCCACAAGGGAAACAACCAACTAATCAGTCACCTGAAAAAGTAGTTTGTGATAAAGGCAATTTGGATGGTGAAAAATGTTTGTAATGGTTAAAAAGAGAACCCAAATTTCTACCTTTCTTGTAAGTAAAGGGGCATCTAGTTGGTAAAATTGTAGATAAAGTGGAATCAGCCAACAAAATATTCCAATGATGATGAATACTGTGAATTAGTGAATTAGTATTATGGCCATAAGTAGTCAAAAAATGGATGACTGAATCATCAGTACAATTTTTATCCTTATATTGAAGCAAGTGTGACCTCTCTAAGCCATCAACATGGCGTGCAGCATTATATATGGAACCAATATCGTAGCCCCTATTCTTGAATCTAGTGATGAGATCATGCTTGTAGAAACTATAAGCCTGTTCATCAGAACATATACGTTTACCACGTTTAAACTGGGATTTTGGGATGTTGTGACAAATGTGAGGAGGATGAAAGCTGGAGGTGTGGAGGAGTGAGTTATAATGGGGGAATTTACAATGTACCGTGGTGAACAAAGTATGATCAATGTCCCTGGTTATACTAACATCCAAAAACATGATGTTATTTAGATCATAATTGAATGCAAACTCAATACCCCATTTATTCCCATTGAGATAGTTAAAAAATTCATGTAGGTATTCAATATCAGACCTCCACACCATTCAGCAGTCATCCAAATATCTCCTCCAGATGTTTATTTCATTAAGGTAAAGGTTATGAGAGCACTCATAGATTATATGTTCCACAAAGTAGGCCATAAATAAATCAGCATAAATGGGGGCAAATGAAGCTCCCATGGCAGTGCCCTTATTTTGAAGATAACATCCACCTTGATAAAAAAAGACATTCTTGGTAAGAATATGTTCACAGAGAATGATAAGAAAAGTGTTGGAACCAGGTGGATATTGTTCTGATAATGTTAACCAATGTTCAAGTGCATCAATGCCAGCCCAATGCGGGATATTAGTATAAAGAGCTTTAACATCAAGAGTGCACAGAAACCAACCTGGTTCCAATTGTGTGTCAGAAATGACCCTTAAAAATTCTGTGGTATCTTGGATACGAAAATGTACCCATTTGAGAAGGGGCTTAAGATATCTGGTTAGATGTATAGAGAGAGGTTCAGATAATGATTTTCTACCTGCAACAATCTGTCTACCAGGAGGGTTGTTAACATCCTTATGAATTTTTGGAAAAAAATATATGTATTGGGGGGGCTAGTTCATCCACAGTGAGATGTCGTAAAGTATTTTAACTAATTATACCCTCATCCTTAGCTGAAAGCAAGAATGCATCAATCTGCTTTTTGAATGACTGGGTGGGGTCAATAACAAGTGTGAGTAATACCTAGCATCCAAGAGTTGTCTTTTAGCCTCCATGTCATATTGTGTCCAATCTTGCACCACAACAGCACCCCCTTTATCAGCCATGAGTATAACTAGTTGATGATTATTAGCCATATTAGAAATCGCCTCCATTTCCACACTGGTTGTATTATTGGGTTTTAACCTGATTTCATTAACATGAAAATGCAAATCCTTAAGGATGGATTTCTGAAACAGAGACACAGTATGATGCATTGGTGGTATAAATGTTGAATTGTGATATCTGAATTCATGTTCTGAAACACTAGTTTCATTATCATGAAAAAACAATTTCAACTTTAGTGTTCTACAAAACCTCAAGACATCATCCACCAAACTGTCTTCAGACACAAAGAAGCCAGGGATATATGAAAGGGCTTTATTCAATACCTTAAGTTCAATATCAGAAAGGGTATAGGAAGAAATATTACAAACATTTATTATATCTTGGTGATCAACTATATCAGGGTCTGCAGATCATCAACCCTGCTTGTGTTTCCTCCCACCCCTTCTGCATTTGGGCCTAAAGGGACAATGTTGTTGGAGCATTTGTGAGCTGGTGAGCCTGTAACACCAGAGGTATTTGGTTCATAGCTGGATGAAGACTCATCCCCAGTGGACTCAGGACCAGAAGATGGTGTCTTTTTAAGATTAGAGCGTGGGCGTTTCCTCCTAATAGTATTTTGTGATTGTTGTGAAAAACTAACACTCTTGGACTTGTCCTTGGTAAATGGGTCCCCACGTTCATAATCAGACAGTTCCCTGAGGAATGTCTTCCCCTTCCTGTCCTTTAGTTGTTTCAACTGTAATAAATCATTGGTTAAAGTTTTAAAGCCAGAATTGTAGCCAGGTTGGCCATCAAATTTATTAAGTTCCTCACCCAATTTGGTGACTTTAACAATGTCAGAATCAATAACATGTTCATAGTGTGCAATCAAAATATGGACAAAGCTCATCGTGGCCTTATGCTGACCATCAGCCCATTCTTTTAATAAAATCTCATCAGGATTATTTACTAATGGTTGGGTATAGATCCTTAGACCACGAGGGGTAATGTTCTTAGCCAAATACACCTTAAATAATTTACAATGCCAGACATTACTGCGCAATGTCCGCATACTTTTATTGAGTTGTGAGAATAATGACTCACAGGTATCCTTAGAAGGTGAAACAGAACACCCAAGTTCCCCAGGATTATCAAGGTCTAAGCCAAATATGGCCAAATCATCACAATCAGAGGCCAAGCCACGTAGAAGTTGAGACATATCCATGGTTGTTCACAGCAAAGCAGAATATATAGATGTAGAAAAGGCTAAGCAATGGCCATAAGGTAACTTGGGCAAAAATAAAGCAAACATACAATATATATCACCAATAGGACAGATCAATTGCTATCAGAAGTAGCCAGAACAATGACAATATCAGCCTAGGATCCAACAATAGAGATAGACCCATACATAAATCATATATTATTGAATTATATGACAAAAAGTGCACTATATTGTTCACACAAAAGAGTCTAGGCCTATACTCAAGTTAGGTTAGACAATAACAGCCAATCGCTAACTATCGCTGTGTCAAAACCTATGTCCCAGCTGAGTCAGAGACCGCCAAACAATAAGAATGATAATTGTATGTCAAAAGACCAATCAGGGACCAATGAAACCAAATATTCTGAAAGCTGTGAAAAACCTGAAAAAATAAATAAAACTGATAACCTGAGGAATTCAGGTGTAGTCCACCAAGTGAGGAAAAAAGGAGAGGTAAAAGCATAAGAACAATATACCCCCTGGAATAGAATCACAACCACCAACCCAATAGTACCAATAAAAAACAATATCTGATAAGATAATGTTTAAATGGAAAGGAAGAATGGAGAAAATGTAATCAATGTATATATGTGATGAATTATAAAGCCACTATATAAGTATGAGATACACCTAAATGTATCTGCAATGGCAATTGGAGGGAGACAAAATAAAAGAAATGTAATGAATTTGTCTATTAACAAATAATAATGCCACTGTAAGGTTGTAAGCCACAACTCATTGTCCCTGCAATGTTAAAAAACATGAAAAATTGAAAAACTATATATATAGGCTTAAATGGACAATAATGTGCAGCCCTAAAGGCCCCTATTAAAAATAATGTATTGAACAACAATAGTCTAATTGCAAGTGAACCTGTAACATAAAAGTTATGGGTATGAGTACTACCCAACTTAATAATGGTCAAAAAGGACTTATGAAGGCTATAAAAAACATTACTAAAATATTAACAATAATAAGATGCATATGTTACTGATATTGAGTCACAGATGATTCAAAAAACTGTTTGATATAAATTGCAAATTCAAGGACACATGAAATACAAAAGTCATGAATAACGTGTTATGCCTCTAACACATACAAAAATGGATAAGTTGTGACATTCAAAAAAATATGTTACCCCCAATAGCTCACTGCTGTAAATGAACAATCAAGTTTGGTCCTAGACAAAAATCACATATATTACATTCCAAACAAAATGCCTGCATAAGTATACAAAAAGCTTATAAATGTATGAATAGTAACCAAATGCAATAACAATTCAATGTCCAAAATTGTCCAAAAGGTGATAGCACAAAAGTGAAATGCTGGGTGAGACCATGCTATAGCCGCGAAACCACCCGAGAATAATAATATGTGCTGCTGGCTGAAAAAGGTCTTAGGAGTAATAACCCCTTGACTCCATGTGGTCTGGTCAGAACCAGAGTCAAAAAATGCACTCAAACATTAAACACAATTGAAATAATAATAGCGAACCCAGCCACTGGGGATGCACAAGCCAGTGCATTTCTTTGTGCCAGTCCCAGTCCCGGATAAATGGGGAGGGTTGCGTCAGGAAGGGCATCCGGTGTAAAATTTTGCCAAATCATACATGCAGACAACAGTACAGAAATACATACTGGATCGGTCGAGGCCCGGGTTAACAAAGACCGCCACCAGTACTGTTGGCCAACAGGGTGCTGGTGGAAATTGGGCTACTACTGGCCGAAAGAGGAGAATAGGGGAAGGCATGCCCAAAGGCAGGGAGAGGCTAGGACTGTGATAGTGAGGGTCGGAACTTTGAATGTTGGCAGTATGACTGGTATAGGGAGAGAACTAGCTGATATGATGGACTGAAGGAAGGTTGGTATACTGTGTGTGCAAGAGACAGATGGAAGGGGAGCAAGGCTAGGTGTATCGGAGGCGGTTTCAAATTGTTTTATCATGGTGTGGATGGGAGGAGAAATGGCATAGGCATTATCCTGAAGGAACAGTATGCTAAGAGTGTTTTGGAGGTGAAAAGAGTGTAGGATAGAGTGATGTTTATGAAGCTGGAAATTGATGGTGTAATGATGAATGTTGTTAGTGCATATGCTCCACAAGTTGGGTGAGCGATGGATGAGAAAGAAAAATTTTGGAGTGATTTGGATGAAGTGGTGATGACTGTACCCAAGGGTGAGAGACTGGTGATTGGAAAAGATTTCAATGGGGATGTTGGTGAAGGGAACGGAGGGGATGAGGAAGTGATGGGTAGGTATGCTGTTAAGCAAAGGAATGCAGAAGGTCAGATGGTAGTAGATTTTGTGAAAAGGATGGACATGGCTGTGAAGAATACATATTTTAACAAGAGGGAGAAGCATAGGGTGTCATACAAGAGTGGAGGAAGATGCATACAGATGGATTATATCTTATGTAGAAGGGCCAGTCTGAAGGAGATAGGAGACTGTAAAGTGGTGGCAGGGGAAAGTGTAGTTAGGCAGCATAGGATGGTGGTTTGTAGGATGACATTGGTGATCAAGAAGAGGAGGATGAGTGTGAGGGCAGCACCAAGAATCAAATGGTGGAAATTGAAAAAGGATAATTGTGAGTTGATGTTCAGGGCAGAGTTAAGACAGGCACTGGGTGGCAGTGAAGAGTTACCGAATAGCTGGATAACTACAACAGAGCTAGTAAGAAAGATGGCTAGAAAGGAGCTTGGTGTGACATCTGGAAAGAGGAAGGAGGGCAAGGAGACCTGGTGGTGGAATGAAGAAGTACAGGAGAGTATACAGAGAAAGAGGCTGGTGAAGAAGAAGTGGGATTGTCAAAGAGATGAAGAAAGTAGACAAGAGTATAAGGAGATGAGGTGCATGGCAAAAAGAGAGGTGGTGAAGGCTAAGGATAAGGCATATGAAGAGTTGTATGAAAGATTAGACACTAAGGAGGGAGAAAAGGACCTGTGCCAATTGGCTAGACAGAGGGAATGAGCTAGTAAAGATGTGCAGCAGGTAAGGGTGATAAAGGATAATGAGGGAAACGTACTCACAAGCGAGGAGAGTGTGTTGAGCAGATGGAAAAAGTACATTGAGGGGTTGATGAATGAAGAGAATGAGAGGGAGAGAAGGTTGGATGATGTGCGGATAGTGAATCATGAAGTGCAGTGGATTAGCAAGGAGAAAGTAAGGATAGCTATGAAGAGGATGAAGAACGGAAAGGCTGTTGGTCCAGATGACATACCTTTGGATGTATGAAGGTGTTTAGGTGAAATGGCTGTGGAGTTTTTAACTAGATTGTTTAATGAAATCTTGGAAAGTGAGAAGATGCCTGAGGAATGGAGAAAAAGTGTTTTGGTACTGATTTTTAAGAATAAGGGTGATGTGCAGAGCTGTAGTAACTACAGAGGGATTAAACGGATCAGTCACAGCATAAAGTTATGGGAAAGAGTAGTGGAAGCTAGGTTAAGAAGGGAGGTGATGATTAGTGATCAGCAGTATGGTTTCATGCCAGGAAAGAGCACTACAGATGCAATGTTTGCTCTGAGAGTGCTGATGGAGAAGTACAGAGAAGGTCATAAAGAGTTGCATTGTGTCTTTGTGGATTTAGAGAAAGCATATGACAGGGTGCCTAGAGAGAAGGTGTGGTATTGTATGAGGAAGTCGGGACTGTCAGAGAAGTATGTAAGAGTGGTACAGGATATGTACGAGGGTAGTGTGACAGCGGTGAGGTCTGCGGTGGGAGTGATGGATGCGTTTAAGGTGGAAGTGGGATTACATCAAGAATCAGCTCTGAGCCCTTTCTTATTTGCAATGGTGATGGACACATTGACAGACGAGATCAGACAGGAGTCCCCTTGAACTATGATGTTTGCAGATGACATTGTGATTTGTAGTGAGAGTAGGGAACAGGTGAAGGAGAACCTGGAGAGGTGGAGATATGCTCTAGAGAGAAGAGGAATGAAGGTCAGCAGGACTAAGACAGAATATATGTGTGTGAATGAGAGGGAGGCTAGAGGAATGGTAAGGATGCAGGGAGTAGAGGTGGCGAAGGTGAATGAGTTTAAGTACTTGGGATCAACAGTTCAGAGTAATGGTGAGTGTGGAAGAGAGGTGAAGAAGAGAGTACAGGCAGGATGGAGTGGGTGGAGAAGAGTGTCAGGAGTGATTTGTGACAGACAAGTACCAGTAAGAGTGAAAGGGAAGGTCTACAAGAGGGTAATGAGACCAGCTATGTTATATGGGTTGGAGACAGTGGCATTGACAAAAAGGCAGGAGTCAGAGCTTGATGTGGCAGAGTTGAAGATGGTAAGATTTGCACTGGATGTGACTAGGATGGACAGGATTAGGAATAAGTATATTAGAGGCTCACCCAGGTTGGAAGGTTTGGAGACAAAGCCAGAGAGGCAAGATTACGTTGGTTTGGACATGTGCTGAGGAGGGATGCAGAGTATATTGGGAAAATAATGCTAAGGATGAAGCTGCCATGTAACAGGAAAACAGGGAGGCCTAAGATAAGGTTTATGGATGTGGTGAGAGAGGATATACAGGTGGTTGGTGTGACAGAGCAAGATGCAGAGGACAGGAAGAAATGGAAACAGTTGATCTGCTGTGGCGACCCCTAATGGGAGCAGCCGAAAGAAGATGAAATAATAATAGCGGCGTTCCGCTAAAAGCCCGGTTCATCAAATCAATCCAAAAAAGGTTGATACCAGAAAAATTAAACAATAGAGCTGTTGCTTGTTAAAAGTATTTCACCAGCAACCATAACAGACCTGAGAGATTGCAACCATAGTCAAACAATCCTGAAACATGTAGAAAATGAGTAAAAATTACATATAATAAACGATAGTCCAACCCCATTGATTATTGGAATTCTTGCAGTAAAAAAGCCAAGTCAGGATAATATGTAAGATGTAAAAGTTACTGACAATATGATGATGTACATCCCATATGATGAGTCAATCCAAGGGGAAACTCGTTTGCGATTATGCTACAATTCCGTTAACTGGCGAGACATGCTGACACCATAAACAACGAAAATCCATATCAAAGTAGTAGTAACTCAATTGCTTGTCCAAACTGGTGAACAGCCAATGTTCCATACAAAATAGGTTGTAGAGTGGATGTAACGAGCTAACAAAATTCAAAAACATTACAGAATGAAAAAATGTCCATGGTGCTACAGGCCCACAGCAAAGGAACAACCAACACAGGAAACCAGAAGAAATGACCTCTGCAAGTATGGCGGCTGCAAGGACTCAATTCAAAGAGATTGCAAACCACAAATAAATCCAGCAGCTGTAGCACCAAAGATACTTTATTTAAATGTAGTATAAACTACATGTAAAAAATAAGTATAAATCAAATGTAGTATAAACTACATATAAAAAATGAGTATAAATCAGACCGGTTTTGGCAAAAATAAAAATGCCTTCATCAGTATAAAGAGAACAAATGCAATACTCATTTATATAGTACACATATTTAGTCACATGATTAGTGATTATAGGTGCTCATTAAGACAAGGAGGAAATAATCCACCTAGTTTAATGATCCACTTTTTTTCTTTTCTATTCAGTATGACATGCCAGCCCATTTTGTTTGATCTATGTGCAGTAATTTTATCAATAATAATAAAATTAAATGAAGCACTTGGATGTATCAAAGTATGCTTGTAAAGTGAGTTTGTTGGTTTGTGGTGTCTGATTACACTAAAATGTTCACCCTTTCTGAATTTGACCAGACGGGAGGTTTGTCCCACATAAAAGAATGAACAGTGACATGTAGCAAGATACACAACCCAATCATATTGGCAATTGGCATTAAAACCTGGGCTGGCATGACATACTGAATAGAAAAGAAAAAAAGTGAATCATTAAACTAGGTGGATTATTTCCTCCCGGTCTTAATGAGCACCTATAATCACTAATCATGTGACTCAATATGTGTACTATATAAATGAGTATTGCATTTGTTCTCTTTACACTGATGAAGGCATTCTTATTTTTGCCGAAACTGGTCTGATTTATACTCATTTTGTATATGTAGTTTATACTACATTTGATTTATACTTATTTTTTACATGTAGTTTATACTACATTTTAATAAAATATCTTTGGTGCTACAGCTGCTGGATTTATTTGTGTTTTGCAATCTGTTTGAATTGAGTCCTTGCAGCCGCCATACATGCAGAGGCCGTTTCTTCCAGTTTCTTATATCCTAGATAAATTTTGAGCATTATGTCCAAATATAATAAAAGTCAAGCTTTCCCTAAAACATCTTATATTAATTACCTGGGCCTACTTTTACAATACCTACCTCCACTTAAGCTACCAGACTTTATAGTATTGTCCTGTTTTTACCTGGCTGGTGTAATGACTTATCTGTGTGCTTACTTTGTTCTGGTAGGTGGGGGAAACCACCATGTACCATCCTAATATCCAGGACCAAACCTGTGATGGAAGAGTAGTCACTTCTTTAAGATGTTTACAATAATCAGTCAACATACACTCTTGTCTGAAGAATTCATACAGCAGAATTTGATACCTGAAGGAGATACCTTTCCAAAATATGACAAGAAAACTTGGGAATGTAGACAGTCATAGCTGACACAAGAACTAAAATAGCTGGTTAAACTAAGGGATGAGATACAGTGTTTATATAAAAAGTATAGATATCTAGAAATATGCATACTTTCACAAGAAACTAGTCTGACAAGGAGCTTTGTGGCTTGAATCAGTGTACCTCAAGTTAAAGAATGTGAGGCCCATGAGCAAACCTAAAGTTTCTTGTAAGGAAAGAAATACCCTAAGATGTAGAGGGAAACTTCAGTCATGTCTCTGTATTTCCTTACCTAAATAATCATGAGAATTATGACTGGTTATAAATAAATTCTAGATGGAGTCTGCTAGTCCCTTTAGATCCACCAGACTTCTGAAATGGGCAGCTAGCACTCTCCTGGCCAAGACCATTACACTCAATTATTTCATTTTAAGGTCATATCTTTTAAGCAGCTTTGAAAGCTAGTGGTAGAACTTTCTGAACAAAGTAACCCTTGAGATGTTGGGATTCTGGGAAGGTTTACTCCATTTCTCAGTAACCCACATGCAGTCATGATTAACTTAATGCAGACTCAAGATCTGACCCCTACACTGGGTAAATAGGGAGGCATCATATGGACCCTTTCCATAGTACTGCAGTAGGCTTGCACCCCTCCCACCTCCATTTTCATCAGATTTCATTCTAAGGTGCCAAACTAAAATCCCAGAGAGGCCTTATTCAAACAAATTGAAGAATTTACAGATATCCATCACTATAAAACAAAATAATACAGTATGATATAATACATTGTTATATAATATACAGCAATTTAAATGATATGAATAAATATATATAAAAGTGTAGTCTCCTACTATTACTGTTTGACTGTGTTTGACTTTCAGTTTGGCTTTACTAGAAATCTGGCACTTTGTTTGCATTGTTGCATACATAGTCTACAGGTCTGCCTCACCTATAACTCTGTGATATCTGTGTAAAAGCACTACTTTTCTAAATAAGTATCAGTTCAGATTCTATTATAACTTTTGGGCTGTGGTTGAAATGACTCCACCATGGATCAGTTCAGTACCCTGGTTAACAGACATAAATAAGATACAATTGGCCAATAAATATGTGCTACTACAGACTGCCAGCAGGGATTCTGACAGAGAGAAGTAGGGTGACTGCGCTCTGGTTACTAAACACCTCAATCTGTTGATTAACAAAGGTCTCCTAA
The DNA here is from genome assembly GCF_019279795.1 of Protopterus annectens. Taxonomy (NCBI): domain Eukaryota; kingdom Metazoa; phylum Chordata; order Ceratodontiformes; family Protopteridae; genus Protopterus; species Protopterus annectens. The sequence continues at coordinate 524,800,500 of NC_056729.1, forward strand.
CTCCTAGTATTTTCATCAATCAAAGCTTTTGATATGGCTAAAAGTATAATGGCCAATGAGAGATGAGTTATCTGGCCATTCCCATTGTTCAATAGATTCTTTAATAATATGCAACTCAGAGTTAAGTTAGTTTGGCATTGCATTAACACAGTTCATCCTGCTATCCTGTGTAATAGTTCAGGTTTCAGTGTTGGCATCTCTGATCTTATTATTTCCTGGATCTGACTGTTTTATGATCATTATTATTTTCTGATTACTTTGTCATTTACCCAACCTCCAGCACCCTACATGTCACCAAGACCTAGTTCCAAGTAGGTGTTACAAAACTCATTTGATGGTTCTTGTAAACATGACTACAGGTAAAACTTAACAGACCAGAACTTTGCACAACTATTGCACAATTATCAAAAGTGATGTGGGACTGGTTGCTTAGCAACAACATGTAGAGATCACGCATGCAGATTTCTTCAAGTACACTGGGATATGACTCTAACCTTCCCTTGGTATGATGCAATTCTGTCTCAATACCTATATCATGAAGCTACAGCAACCACAGCTACAGGTGTGCCATGAATGGAATATGATTTATCCATGAAGTGTGATGTTTCCAATACAAATCTATACATCACAAATATCCAACACAATGTAAAATGCCATGCTGCTGGTATGTCTTTGAGAACACCATCATTACTTTTTCTGAAAAGCTGTCTGCTTTTTAGGAAAGGATAGAGTAGAGCTAGTATTCTTCTGTCTGATTTATAAATTCCTGTGTTCCCCTGGCTAGCTGGTTACAAACAATGGCAGAATACTGCAATCTCTGATGCAATGGTATTGGACATGTAAACTTTGGGATCTCTCACAACAAACTTAAATTTATTCACCATCCATTTTTCAGCGATGGTCCTTTTAACACAGACTGAATTTTTCCAAAAATGAGATATACAGAGAACTGAAATAAATTGTACTTGCAAGTGCAGGACCTATTATATCCTTTGAATGATAGATAAATAAATAAAAAAATAGATTCATAAGCATGACAGAAGGTTAGGGTTAGACAATGGCATTGCTCCTGTTCCTGGCACCATCTTCTTGTTACATGAGACTACATATTGATCAACAGAGTCCCAGGTGGATGAGGGTGACACTGTCTGTGCAGACATATTACATAAAATAGATACAGAACCTAAAGAACTGCTGCATTTGTGATTTTTCTAAATTTAATAGCTGTGGCTTAACTGTACAGAAGGAAGTAACTGCTGCTGAAGGTACATAGTTGTCTTGATGGATTTATTTAAAATTAAATACATCTAACAAAGGAAATAAAGCACTTAAGAGAAAGTTGAAAGTAGAACACTGGCTGCTATTGAGGTGCTGACAGGCTCTCTTGCTCTTCTGCTCTATTTCTATTTCTGACAGGAAATTTTATTTTTATAAATAATGTTTTTATAATATCCTAAATAACTTTTTTGCATAAAATCAGTTACCTGATACTACATAGAAATATATTATCTAAAAAAATCTAAATATTTGAATTTTTCGTCAAATTATTCATTTGAAAGGTCTATACTAGTAGCTGTGAAATGAATCATTCAAAGGCAATCTCTCAGGACTTGTCTTTAAAGGAATAACTCCGATCTGTTCTTTCTGACATTCAAGAACTTTCTTGAAAAATGGACAGAATGGATAACAAACATGACGGCTTTAAATGAAAATGTACCAAACAGGTAGAACAGATACATGAGATTTTAAAACAACAAGAAAACTCAGACAGATGGAATGGAAGATGTCCTTAATGACATTGAAGGCAGCGTATCCAAAGATGAGACCAACATTGAATTTCTACTGTGAGAGAATACCTTATTACTAAACAAAACTGATTACTTGGAGAATAGATCCAAGAGAAATAACATTTGTATTTTTGGACTGCCTGAAAAAATAGGAGGAGAAAATATGGTCAACATTCTGACTGCCTGGCTTCCTAAGATTGAATTTATCTGCAGCTATGTTGTATGGTATAGAAAGAACACACAGGTCTCTAGATTCTATTTCATCAAAAACTAACTCTTCACCAGAATCAATTATTGTTCTTCTCATCTTAAGACAAAGAGCTAACATTTAAAATAGTCTGGTCCAAATCTCCTATTAAACTGGATGACAAGCTAATAAGATTTGATAATGGCTATTCCAATGCTGTGATGTCCAAATGGAAAGGTTTTTGCCTTTTATAAAAGAACTTAAGAAAAGACTGTTTAAGGTGCATTTGCTCCTTCCTGCCAGGCTCAAAATATTACTTTCAGATGAAATTAGAACTTTGAAGACCCAAACTTTGCACTATCATTTTTAAAAACAAAAACAAAAAAATCTAGACCAAACTGATGATATGGACTGGAACAATAGTACTTTGATGAAATAAGCAGAAATAAATACCTGGAAGTCCAAGGAGAAGAAAAATAAACTGCAGGGCAAAAGACTCTTAGCTTAAGTATAACATTCATGTTAACTATTTTAATAACAACATTGTTTTTCTATGACAAAGTTTACTAATTCAGTTACTGTGGAGCCCACTGAACACTGAAGGTGTTATAAGACATCTGGGGACACAGGCTGACAGCAACCTCTCCTTCAACCACCACATTGCCACTGTGGTCAGAAAGTCCTTCTATGTGGCACATCTCATTACAAAGGGTTTTGCATCTAGGAAGAAATAGGTCCTCATTTCACTCTACTCTTCCCTCATTAGGCCAGTCATCGAGTATAATGCCCCATTTGGTATGTACCTCACTAGACACATGCAACAGCTGGAAAGATCAGAAAAGTACCTCACGAAGAGGATCCTAGGCCTTAAATGCATGTCCTGCATGGACAGACTCAGAAAACTCCAGCTATCCTCTGTCTCATATCGTCTACTAAGAGGCGATCTCTACTTGACTTACAAAGCCATGTTTGACCCAGCCCTGTTAGAAATGCTACATCTAAAGAAATCCCAATCCCTCCTCACCACATACTCCAGAGACCTCAACCTCATTACCACAATAAAACAGAACATGCTGGAGGGACAGGTTCATAACCCAGAGACTGCCCATGCTCTGCAACAGACTTTCCATAGATATCAAGCAGAGCATCCCACTGGTCCTCTTCAAGAGAAATCTTGATGAGTGAAAGGGAAATAGAAAGTTCACCCCGGGGATCACTCCAGTGGCTCTACTTGATAGAGTCACTGGGAACTAAAATCGCACGGCACAATGCCAGGGCACTTCTATGGGCTAGGCCTGTAAAGGCTCCAGGGCCATTAGCCTAATAGTACACACCTATGAACCTATAAACCTATATGTGGCCAATAGATATGTATATGTTTATGACAGTGGTTGTGATGATCTGTGTTGGTTTCTTTGGGCATGTGCTTTTTCAGCAGGGAATGAGGAGATCAAATACATGGCAATATTAGAAGCGCCTACTCTGAAAGTTAATTGAAAGTCTGACACATAGTAAAGGAGTGACTAATATGAAAGTAATAGCATGTTTCCCACAAAGTCAGACAAAATTACACAGTCATTTTGATAAGCCAGTAATTTATGTGTCTCTTAAAAGGACTGTAGTGGATATGTTGCCAACCATATGTTATCCCATAGTAGAAATATAATTCTGGGAACATATTAGTAGTTATTTTAGATATCACAGTTATACTTTGACTATTTTATATCTTATAGTATGTTCTAGTGAATCTAATATCCTATTTATAGAAGAGATGTGTTTTGAAAGTTAATTTTATAAGCAACTCCTCGCAGACAAAGATTTTTTAGAGAAGTTTATTTGTTTTTTCAAATATCATATGTGTCTGTCATAATATCCAAGCAAGTACAGTCTTGTAGTCAGAACTGAGCTTAAATAGTTAACTAGTTAGTCACATTATCAATAATATATAATAGCATATTAGTAATATAGCATGATTATTATAAACAATGTTATATGTATTGTCTTTTATCTGTGTTAATCTCTTTTTTTCACAGAACTGAAAGACATGATTGGATTTATTATAATACTTTACAGACTCTTATAAGTAGAATAGAACCATGCCTCATCATAAAAGGGTTCTCATCCAGGAAAAAAGAGGTCATTGTTCCCCTCTACTCGATGCTCATTAGACCCATTATAGAGTACAACGCCCCTTTTGGAATGTACCTCACAAGACATCTGCAGCAGCTGGAAAGACCACAGAAGTACCTCACAAAGAGGATTACTGGCCTCAAACAAACGCCCTACACTGACCACCTCAAAAAACTCCGGCTTTACTCGATAGCATATCGCCTACTCCAAGGTGATATCTGTCTAACATATAAAACTATGTAAAACCCAGAGCTGTTGGACATGCTACATCTAAAGAAATCCCAATCCCTCCGAGCTACACTCTCTAGAGACCTAAACCTTGTCACCACAATAAACAGGACATGCTGGAGGGATAGATTCCTGCCCCAGAGACTTCCCATACTCTGGAACAGGCTACCAATCTATGTCAAGCAAAGTTCTTCATTAGCACTCTTCAAGAAAAATCTTGATGAATGGATGGGGAATAGGAAATACACCCCAGGGATCACTTCTGTGTCTCTGCTCAACAGTGGCACAGGAAAATAACCTTTTTGGGTGGTGTAAGCCAGGGAACCTTGTTGGCTAAGCTTACATAGGCCCTTGGGCCGATAGCCTAGTACCTACCTATGAACCTATGAACCTAAATGACTACAAGATCTGCTATAGTTTACAATTTATAAGTTTTATAGCAAGCAAATGAGTGTTTATAATTGGAATAATATATATATATATATATATATATATATATATATATATATATATATATATATATATATATATATGTATACTAACCCCTTTTAATTTTCTTAAGTAAGTTATACCTTTCATGTATCATAACTTTAGAAGTAGTAGAGTGATGCTAGGTGCTTATATGTGGGTAGGTGGTAGTGTTTGAATAGGATGTCTATTCAAACCAGAAGTTTTAAACTCCATGGGGAGGGTGAGATAGGAAAGAAGTACATGTATAATAGTTTACAAATGAATTCTTTTTTGGTGTCTACTATTCTTCATAGAAAGTTTACAGTTAACAGTCCCAATTATCTTATATCTATGAGTAAACAGTTCACTAGATATAATAATTTTTACTACCATATTATTTATAAATGTATGAGGGCATTATATTATTTATTTTTTCCTATTTCAGTAGTATGGGCAGCTTGAAATGCATATCAGTTAACATCAATGGATTAAACAATGGTTGTAAAAGGGGTAGTTTGTACAAATTTTTAAAAAATATTTCATTCTCAAGTCATCTTTTTGCAGGAAACACATTTAATAAAAGAAGATTTTGACAGATGCAACACTAAACACTATTCTGTATTGACTAACTCTCATTATAAATAAAAGAGACGACGGGTGGCTATTTTGTGGAAAAAATCTTTGCCTCTACTTAAAATCATGAATACATTTATTGATGAAAAAGGCATACTTTTTCAGTGTTTTTAGAGATTCAAATTAAATGATACACTTTTATGATTGCCTATTGGATACCTGGATTGGGAATACAAACAGTTAAACAACAGTTGGAGGAAGAATACAAATATCAAAGGGAAACATTATTTTTTCAGATGACTTTAATTGCATTTTATCTGACAAGGACACCAACGTTAGCTGTAAAGGGAAGAAATCTGCCTAAGTCAAGGCTTTGATGGAGTTCACTGACCTATGTAATATGAGAGATATAAATGAGTTTTCTGTATCAGGCTCACTCTTCTTTACACATTTCTCACACAGGCATGGGACACAACCACAAAGAGAGTATATGTTTGAAATAAAATCACTAGTGGAATAGATAATGTTAAAGTAGTCTTTTCTCACTGTCATAAGATTTGACATTATTGAATTCTAGTAATAACCTTCCACTTAAAAGGATTCCTGCATATATAACCAATTTAAAAGACTTTATAAGTTCTTTAATAAAGAAATTTAAACTTTTATTGAAATTAATAATACAGGTAACACCTCAGAGATTTTTGCATGGAGCTCTTTAATAGCATACCTTTTTTGGCAAAGGTACAAGTTGATATGCACAAAAAAATGAAACAATGGGACAAACAATTGATAGATTTACAGGAGAAAACTGGTAAGTTAAAATTAGATAGTCAAAAAGGAAATAATAAATTTGATTCAGTTACTTGGGAGTTTTTATTATTAGTACTGGAGGAATGTACTGTTTCAAACAATTTCTTACAATTAATCAAACTTCTCGATGAAAACTCCTTTGCATATATTAAGATAGGCTCATATTCTTCACATTCAATCATGATTACTAAAGGTACTTGTGATGACCCACAACTGGACCAGTAATTAAGAAGCCTCAATCCTCACCACTGGAACAAGTGGGGGTGTGTACACTGGGAGGATGACAAGTACACACATACTAGTTCCAGACGCAGCTCTCTGCATCAAGTGCAATTTCTCTTAAGAGCACACAGAGACCACAGTCAGTCAGGGACTAGTATTTTCCTCTTTCTACAGATCTCCAGTAAGACTCCCCACTGGTACAGCTATAGAGTTGAGATTTCAGCTGAGTGACCAAGCCAAGACCTCCAGCACCTCTAGCACCCTCACTGTTCAACCAGTGCTTCTTTGCACACACACACACACACACACACACACACACACACACACACACACACACACACACACACACACACACACACACACACACACATGAACACATACCTGGGAAAGGCTGGCACAGGTTTACTAGCTATGTCCCATTTTGCCCAGACTATACAGTTATCTCTGCCACCAGCCAACTTCTTATCAGCTACTTTAAGGCCCTTAACAAAAGGGTGCCCAATCTTACTGTGTAATATTAATATTAATATAAATAGAAATTTGACCAAGAGCAAGGCTATTAGGAGTGGCCCACAAACTGTTACAAATAAATAAGTACTCTCAAAACTTAAATATTTCTACACAGATTAGCCACAATGAAAGGTTTTATATATATATTTAATTATAAATAATAAAAGAACAAGACAATACAAAATATATATTCACAGTAACATCAGAGTTCAAAATCACAGGAAATATTTAAAACAACATTGCAGGACAGTCTCAAATAAATAGAAAAAATATCTAAACTAGGCTTTGCTGTATTCCTGACTATATCTAAGAGAGTCACTCTACCCTAGAAACTTACTTCATCAGAGCACGGCAGATTTTATGAATAGATCTTCTAGTTGCTGTCAGTTCCAAGACTTAATGCAGAATGCCATGTCTCACTAAGAGACTTCTCAGATTAATATCTCAAATATTACTGCTGGGATAGATTGCAAAATGACATCATTTCTTATCTTGTAACTCTATCCCTGGTGAAACCCCATCTGCTGGAAGCTGTCAGTATTTAGCATCTACCTGTGAAAATGCATAGACCTTAGATCTTTAGCAGATGCTGAAAGTCTTAAAACAATTGCATTCCTCCACAATTTAAGACTAGTAATTATTTCACCCTAGAGACTATGCAAAAATCTCCCTAGTTTTAGAGATTGTGTCTCCTTACTGCATTGAAATTGAAAGATACAATATTTTATGCCAGAGCCATATTGTTCTGAGTTAACTTCCTGTAGTCCAGTTTCCACTGTTAAAATGTATACATTTTAACAGTTACAAAAGTTACAATAGTGCATGTACATTTCTGTCCTTTTTCAGTAGGGCACACTGTGGCTACATTTTAAGTACAAGCACTTTATAAAATATATTTTTAACACATGTCTGTATAAACCAGTTTGCTCTAGTTATGGAACCTTTTGCAAATCATATAAGATCAAATAAAAAAAATCAAAGGCATACTACTACATAATGATTTAATCCCCAAAATGTAATTATTTGTAGATGGCATCCTATTAACTTTGACAGATTGCAGTTCTTCTCTGATTGCAGTATTTCAAGCAATAAAACTATTACAGAAGAAATAAAGACTCAGTTTAATGAGAACAAGATTAAAATACTACCTGTTGATTACAATATTAAGAAAATAGATAAATTACATAAATACTTTTTGAGAAATGGTTAAATCACCTAATTAGGGATGATCTTGTCTGATAATATTAAGGATATATTAACCCTTAATTATAATAATAACTTAAATTCCATAAAACAAACTTTTAATAAATGGAATAATCTTTCTTTCAGTATGAAAAGAGACTCAACTTAATTAAAATGATTACCTTTCCTCAAATTCTATATATAATACAATCGTTATCTCTCCCATTCCCAAAAATATATAAAAGAATATAATTCTTTGTTTCTGAGATTTCTATGGGTTCCTAATAAGCCTAGATTGGTTTTAAACCATTGCATTGGAGATTGGATATCAGGTGGTATTGGTCTTCCAAATTTAGAATTAATATTCCTTATTCTCAATTGTTAAGACAATAATTTCTTGGTTAAATAACAATTGCAGTGCCAAATGAAAAGATATTCAGGGAGGTATTTTGTTTAAATCCAGTAATTTAACAAAATCATATCATACTAAAATAGCTACTAATAAATTTCATTGGTTAGTTAGAGACTATTTTATAGAAAACAAAAACAAACCAGTTAACTCTTATTATATTAATATGATAACTGCCTTTACAATTTTCATTTTCAGGAACCCTGAATATAAAGCATGGATGTATTTGTATGTGCAATTGCCTAAACTCAAAATAATATTAATACATTTAACTTAATAACAATTACTACATTTAAAGACAAAAACATGTTATACTGATATCAATTACTAGACAATGGAAAGTTACAAAATATTGACCATATCATTAATAAGTTTGAGTTAAGCAAAGATATATGGTTAGAAATTCAAAATTGTAGACAATTTGTTGAACATAAGGTTAATCTAATGCAAACAATAGTCAGAAATTATTTAGGTACATTCATTGATTTAGTCATTATTCTAATTCACCAGAATATAATTGGAAAGGGACTTCTATTTAAAATGTATAAGGTATTTAAGAAATGGAGAGTATATCACAGAGAAAGCTATTGGGATTAGTTTAGACTTGTGAATAATAACTCCACAAATGAAGATGATAAAAAAATAATACTGCAATCTTAAAAAAAATACTTCATTACTAAGGTGGAGGATATTCTCTTGGAAGTTCTTACATAGAACCTTTATCACACCAATAAACTTGAATTGATGTATAATAACAACATAGGATGCTGGAGATGTAAACTAAATGTTAGAGCTGGCTGTCAGTAAATGTTGTACGACTGTATAAAACTTAAAACATATTGGGATAACATGAATTCTCTCTTACTGTCTGTTTTTAATGATAAATTTATACTGACAAAATGTCTTATTTTATTTACTACACCTATTTCCACTTGTGTCGTGAAAATAAAATACCCTCTTTTATGGAATATCTTCATATTAGCAAGAAAAGTCATGAGCAAGAACAGGAAGAATTAGACTACTCCTGCTATGAAGGAATTTGCACACTTGGCAGCTAAAATCTTGAACTTATTACGATTAAGGCAAGAACATCTGGAATCAGCTCTTCATATAATATATGGTTGAAATTAAAGGAACTGCTACATAAATAGACTTAATAATTAACTGACAACTACCCATCGCATTTCTGTTTCTTTTTAAAAAGCTTTGCTTTATAGCAAGCACCATTGTAAATAGTTATTTTAGTTAGGGTCTGATGAAGTTCCTGTATTAATGTTTTAAGGGACGAACATGCTTTGTTTTGAATTTGGATTAAACTTGGAATTCAAAGTTGTATTTATCTCTGTTTGCTGCACCACTGTTGTTTGCTGCATTGTGTTTGAATTTGGACTACATTTTTGCTTGCTGCACTATACCTGGTGTGAGCTTTTTTGTGGATTTACTGGTTTGCTGTCTTTATCTTCTACAGTGCAGAAACTATCAAACTGTTCTTGTGTAACCTCAGATTAAAAAAAAAAAAAGTGTGATAACATGAGGTTATGGGTGGGTGGGTAGGAATTTAGAGGATTCTTTTATGAGGAAGAATGCATGCCGGAACATGTTCCAAATAAGCTGTCATCCTACTCAGTGCATTATTCAGGGGCAACCTAAAATGATTGAACTAGGATATTTTAAAGTTAAATGTCAAAGATGAATAGGCACATACATGAGAAAGGTGTGTTCTGAAATATATAAGATTTGAAAAAAAAACATGATTACAATCAATGTAGGGTGGTGGGCTATGCAAGTGGAGGCTACACCACACCCATGCCTCTCAACCTGCAAATAGTAAATCTAGGAACAGAGACCTTGTAAAGTATGCACATCCAGTTAAAGACATGGACAACTAATTAGAATAAAATATGGTTACCTAACAGCACATAACTCTTACCACTTGTAGTTGGAATGTAAGCTATTATACATAAATACATGTTTAAAAAACAGAGTGACAATGATGGAAAAATATAAGCACATTATCAAACAGGCAGCATAAAATATGTAACCTTTAATGAGCTATATTGCAAAATTCTAACACACAAGGTGATTTATTTTCACTTTTGAAAAAGAGAGATGTAAGATGTGTGCTCTCTTTCTTTATTGTCAGCATTAGTATGGTTTCCTCTATACTAAATAACTTTAAAATTGTGAGATAAGAAGCTTCAAAGAATTCTATGAAAGCATAAATCATGCCTGGAAATAGGGATTTACCCCCAAAAACAGGTGATCTAAAATGGGAACATTTCTCCAAAATAGGGACAGTTGAGAGGTCTGACCCCACCAGATGATGGAGGGTCTACAAAGTGAGGAAACTCAGCAAACTGAAGTTTAGAATGAAGAATTGCAGCATGCACAAAAAGGAACAAACAGTTTAGAAAGATGGGAAAATGGGTAACGATCAAGATATTTACTAAGAAAGGTCATAACCCAATGTCATAAGATATTGCATGCCATACTGAGGAAAATGGAAGGATGAAGTTTATTATAACATGATGGATGTAACCTTATTAATGAAAGACAAAAGTTAGTTGACGTCTGGTAAAAACGGAATAGGAAAACTTTTTAGTCCATACTTAAAAACGCGTCCAAAAACAGGCTGGAAACCATGAATCCAAGTTGAAACACATTAACGTCTTTATTTTTTACAGTACGTTTTCATCTTTACCAACCAAGTGACTTCATCAGATGCATTACTAATGAAAGACAGAAGATTAGTATCAGAATTCATTTAAAGCAATGGATATCAGTGGAAAATGCACCAGAGCACGCACATGATGTGGAAGCTTTAAATGTGAGCTCTCCTTGTGCACATATTAAATCTCCTTCTCTGAATCCAATGTTGAACCAACATCATGCAGATTATTTTGCAGGTGCAAAAACTAACTTTGAACACTGAAGGCTTTATTTTAATTTTTTTTTCACTTTTTCTTTTGTTTTCTTTGTTTTTTTTTAAGCATGTTCGGTGACCCCTGATAGCCACTCTTACTTTGCAGCATGAGGTAAACAATTCATGGGCATGTTCAATGATGGTGACTACTGCAGAAGAGTTCTCAAAAGATACTGCGGCTATAAAACAATTGCTAGAAGTTATAAATGCTCTAATGAAGGGTATGGCTGTGCACATTTCTGCAATCAAGTCCACAGCTGCTAAACATGACGAGCATTTTGAATAACTGAACATGGCCTTATCAGAGCAACAGCAGGACTTGAGAAAACAGGAAGAAAATAAGTCAGGATACTTGAAAGCGATAGCTAAATTACACACTTATACTTGTCAGTTGGAAGCTTAAATAGCTGATATAGAAGACTGGAACAGATGCAAAGATCTGAGGGCACTGGATTGTATAAAAGAGCTGTGCAGTTTATTAAAAGTAAAAAAAAACAACCCATCATAATAGAATATGCACTCAAAATAGTATCTAGGCTGAAAAACTCTTTTCATCATAGGCAATTAATATTTTGTTGTCTAGACAATAATGAGCAAGAGAAAATATTAAGAGTGACCAGGAGAGAGGCATCTAATTGTGCTTAGGTGGCCATCCTGTACATTTTCTACTCAATTAATGCAGCCCTAATTGCAAAACAGAAGGCAATGACAACCTTTTTACAGTGAAGTAGGGAACGTAGATTAGGAGTGTCCTTACAATACCCTTGCACCCTATTTATGGTGGAGTAGGGAACTTGGATTCATAGTGTCCTTATGATACCCTGGCACTCTAGTATTAATTAAAGTGACACAATGGTCTTCTTTTCAGGCACCTAGTGAAGAGTGCATTTCTTCAGGACTAGGGTGCCAATCATACACAAATATTTGATGATGTAGTAAAGGCAAGTAGAGATGAGCAGATGGACAATAATAAGTGGGACAGACATACCACCTCCACAACATTGAAATCACCATAGGTTGAGAAATTAAAACTTTTGCTGGTTTACCAGCTTAAGACTATGAATCAAGGGGGTTTGTCCTAAGCTGTTCAAGAAGGAGATTGTCCATCCCTGTCCTATAGTTGTATCTAATATTCCCAGATCTAAGGCCATTACTTAGGAAACTGAAGGATATATGACCAATAGTGTGCATACTGTGGAGGAGGTTAGGAAAGCAGGAGACTCATGGCTGCAGCTGAATTCTGGAAACAGTTACAAGGACTGCCAGCCCCACTTTGCATATTCTTCAAGATGAAAACTTATTATCACTAATTAGATTGTGTTATGAAGTTAAATCTTATCAGACTAATCAGTTTTATGTTATACACGTCTTTGTCTTAGTTTATGTCTAAAGGTTATATACATTAATCCATTATGTCTAGATGTCTTAAGGTGATTTAATTGAGTCAAATGAAGGGGGTATATGCCATTGTCTTAATATTTGTTTTTGAGCTACTCCCCTGATCACATTGAAATAAAGGTAACTGTTTGACATAATAGTATAAATGTCTTTGAATTATATTAATATACCTTTATCCGCCTACAAGGTGGGTACATGGGGAGGGAAGGATTGGACTGTTGGAAACCTTCATATCATAGTGCTCTGTCATATAGCAGATTCTAAGGCTATTGCAGATCATTTTGATGCAAGGGAACATTTATTTGGTAGATGGTACCACCAAGTTCATATGCAGAGAAGGTTACATAAAATGCTGGTCTGCAGTGAGGTAAGGGAGAATGGTATGGCAAAAATGATATGGAGAGTAACATGAAGATGATTAGGATGGGCTCTGTTAATGCTAAAGGGATGAGCAGCCTGATCAGAGCTAAAGCACTATTGTCTTTACTTACCAGGGATTCAGTAAAGGTAAAGGTTATCTAAACTCATGTTTAGGTTGAACACTAGAGTATTTTAAGGTACACCAAGAAGTCAGGTGGATTTTGTTGGTAATGAATAATAGAGTATGTAGGCTAGTACTGGGTTGTCTTAATGAGGATAGCACAAATGCCTAGAATACTTTGGCAGATTACTTCAAGCCACTGCATGACAGATGGTTATCACCTAATGCTAGGAGGGGTTTAACATAACCTTGTTCCCATGATTGGATAGATTATTGCTGGACTGGACAGGTATCCTCACAAAACTCATGCACTGACATTTGCTATTGAAAGTTTGAATTTAGTGGATGTATGACAGGTTCTACATCCAGCCTCACAATACTATGCATATTATATGGTGGTAGTGGGGTGTTCAAGTCAGACTGATATCCTTTTGGGATCTAAGAAGTTAAGTGCAAGTTTACAAGCAGGTGAGTGCTAGCCTGTATTTTTTGGATCATTTTTTTCATTCACATGGACTTGATTTGGTGCAGGAGACAAAATTAAGTTTATTTTGGGAAATTATCTTCCTTATTTCTGTTATGGGAGCAAGAAGGGGATTATTTCTTCTTGGACTAGGAAATTTTGTCAAGAAGTTGAACTCCAAAGCAGAGGTGATAAATGTCTTTTATCATAGAATGCTTTAAGGGATAGTTGTCAGAACCTCTATAAAAGTCCACTGCCATTCTTCAGAGATGAAATGTCTTAGATATGAGGTTGAACACAAGGAGTTAATGAAATATCACAAGGCTTCAGCTTTTTGAAACAAGACTTTGTGGGTCCAGAGTAAAGCTATTAAGGCTCTTAGTATGGTCACAGATGCACAGAAAATCCAAGAAAGGTGGGAAAGATATGAGACTTTCTTTTGGGTAAGGGACCTTAACTCACCCATGGTGCTGTCTAGGAAGTATCAAGAATGAGAGACAATGATTAGCCCATGATAAGGCTATATGACATTGATGGGAAGGTTACTATGGATAGGCAGTCGATAAATAAACTGTTATGTAGAGAGTACGGATATACACATTTATCCATCAAACTTGTTTCACATTCTGAATGTCTTCATTTTTTATCTAATATTATTGTTAAGAAACTCACATTTTAGGGCAGACATTTGCTGAAAGGGGATATTTCCCTGGCAGAAATAAAGGAGGCTATCAAAACACCAACTAATGGTAAGGCACTAAGTTTGATGGGCTGACTCCCGATTTTTATAAGACTCATGGGGAGGTGTTAGCCTGACCATTATCAGAGTATTTTAATTATGCTTTGAAAGTGAGCCAGATCCCTCAAGAAGCTAATAAGTCTAAAGTGATTGTTTTATTCAAACCAAGAAGAATAAGTGTTATGTAAATCATTACCATCCAATATCAGTATTGCAACTGTAGCTATAAATGTATGCAAACACTTTAGTTAGATGGCTAGACAAGATTATATCATGTTACTTTTCTCAGAATCACAAGGGCTTTATAAAACATAGGATAAGAGGAATAGATTTCATTAGGCTATGGTTAAATATTTGAAAAACAGAGCAACATTCTCAGAACTTGTCAGGAATACTTTTGGTAGATTTTCAAAAGGATTTTGACCATATTGAATGGAACTTCCTGTGGGCACTACTGAAAAAAACTGGATGTCCTGCATAATTTACTGTAAAATGTAAGCATTTATAAGAGAAGATGACACCTTGTGTTTTGACTAATGGTATTTTGTCTACACCACTTAGTCTCACAAGTAGCATGAGACAGGTGTGCCCCCATTCACCTCTTTTACTTCATCTGTCCATGGCACTTTTAGATGACTTCTTGAAATCTAAATGCATTAATGCTATTGCAGCATCTGCCCCAACACCTATTTTCACATCCTGGATGGGGATGACTGCATGATCTGGATGTCTCGTCCCAGTCTGCACTTACCATATATTGTGTTTTCTTCTTATTTAAGATAATGGCAGAAGATAATAATGGGCTAGATTCACAAAGGCTTGCACGGAGTCTAAGAGTAGAGTAAGACTCCATGCAGCCAACATGTCCGCCGAGCGATCCAGGAACAGCCGGTAGGAGCGTGCAAGAGAGCTCCTAAAACAACTCTTACACGGACAGGGCTAGGATATGCAAATTACCTCAGTTGCAGGAGAAAGCTATGCAAATGAGGTAAATTTGCGATCCAGGAAACCCGAACCTGTCCGAATAAGAGTAGTGTTAGTTGCAGAAATGTACTCCGTTGACAACTGAGTACCATTCTGCAAATAGCAAAACGGAGCCGTGACAGCCCCAGAAAAAGGATGCATCCAGTTGAGGAAGCATGCCAATAGCCAAAAATACAGCCATTGGCAATGTTCACCGATGCAAAATAAAAAAAAAAATATTTTTTAATCCCGATCTCCGAAGTTTAAGCATAGCGCAGCGCCGCGCAAATGTGCTGCGCTTTAAAAACCAGAAAACCAATAATTAAAATCCACAAATATGGATTTCATTGTAATTCCAAATGTACAATGCAAGGGAATGGCAGGCTGAAGACAACATGGCTACCGAGTAGAGGTTGCTAAGGGGGGAAGCTCAGTCTACGAGATGTAACCACGTATTAGTAGGCAATCCTATGCAAATGAGGGTAAGGATAGTGAATCCCAAGTTCATATAACAAATGAGCACAGTCAGTGGAGTGTAGGAGTAGGATAAGGGGAGTATCAGAGTAGAAGATAGGTGACATCATGAGGGGGTATGTATGAAAGAAATGAAGCTCATTGGAGCAGAGTGGCATGTGTTTGCTGTCAGTTACTCATCACTGGAAGAGGTGTGTCAACAGGTAGCCTAGCTAAAGGCAAGAAATTGAAGGTGTATGCCATGGACAACACTAAAGTTTCTTGTTGAAGTGCTTGCAACATGTTTGCTCGCGGGTGCGCACCTGTATATCCGAGTAAGACTGTGTGCATGCGTGTATGCCTGTGTGCACGCTTTTAAGCTGGAGTAAGCATGTCTAAGGTTGTTGAAATGTTTGTAAGCGCGTATGTGCCTGTGTGCGCGTTTTAGCAAGAATAAGCAAGTTGTAGATCGTGTAAGCATGTGTACGCGCGTGTGAGCTGGTGTGCACGTGTTTGTGCTTGTGTGCATGGCACTGCCCCGCTGAGGAAACAGAAAGGGAAAAGGATGCACAACAAATAGTAGGAAGTTAACCAGGGAGTACTAGCAGAGCTAGCAGGTGAAAACAATCAGAATCAGGCAAGTACACAGGCAGTACACTAGCCCAGCCCAGCACTTAAAACTCTGCAAACAACATTCCACTATGTTTCTCCCAGGGACACTGCAACACTGCAGTAAGCTAATAGAAGTGAAAACTGAAAAAGCTTTACTGAGACAAAGAAATGTTAGGGTCTGCCATTGCTATTATAAGGCGACATATGCAACATGATGAGGGTGGTGACAATGCAAATGCTGCTGGACAACCCACAGTGAGAAGACGGAGAAGAGTGTACAGGCCCAGGGTAACCTATCAGGGGCTACATGAGCTGGAGATAGTGGAGTGCTATAGATTGGACAGAGACCTCTTGCAGCAAATTGTTGAGCTGTGCAGGCCACGCCTCACACACAGAACCAACAGAGGGGAACCCATCCCAGTGGAAACCAAGGTATGTGTTGGCCTAAGAATATTAGCAACAGGTACCTTCCAGAGACCAACTGGTGATATGATGGGGATATCACAGGCATCAGCATCCAGGGTGCTGCACCAGTTCCTGGATGCCATGTCAGCACATGTCGGTGATCATGTATATTTCCCCAATTCCCGTGAGGTATTGGCCAGCAATATGCGTCTCTTCCAGCAAACAGTGGAATACCCTGAGGTAGTGGGTGCAATAGACTGCACGCACATACGCATCAAAGCACCAGAAGGTGAGCGGGGTAGGGTCTACTTTAACTGCAAGGGCTTCCCCTCCATCAACTACCAGATTGTGTGTGATGCCCAGGGCATAATACTGAATGTGTGTGCTGGCTGCCCTGGAAGCTACCATGATTCTCATATCTGGCATCTGACACAGCTGTACCAGACATTTGCCAGTGGGGACATCCCTCATGGTCACCTAATGGGGGATGCTGGCTACGCACTGGAGCCGTGGTTGATGACAACCATCAGAAACACACACACACCTGAACAGGAACGCGATAATGAGGCACACGCACAAACACGAAATGTAATCGAGCATGTGTTTGGGTTGCTCAAGTCATGGTTCCGGTGCCTGGACACATCTCATGGAGCCTTGCAGTACTCACCAACTACATTTACACAAATTGTCATGGTATGTGCTATGCTACATAATATGATTCTGCGAAAACAGCTGCAGCAGGAGCAGCATAGGCCTGGGCCAAACAGCCCCCCACCATTGCCAAGGCCATCACAGGCAGAGCATGACTCAGAGGAGGAACAACTTGAGCCTGCCCCAGTAGGCAGAAGGAGGTGTGCCCAGTATGCTTTGGCCTTGGCAAAGAGGCAATGCATAGCACATACACTGGCTCAGTAGGAACCCTGGAAATGATACCACTCTCTGACTTGCACATATAGTAAAAGGGATGCCTAACCTGACACTACCTGTTTTCAAACATGTATAGGGAGTGTAGTATGTGCATCCAACATAGGCAGCCCTGCAGCACCACCTGAGGCATGATTGTCATGTGTTAAGCAATATAAAGCAGTGCTAAACAGCTTTTACCACCATTTAGTATATGTAAACAAAATTGCACACACTAACTAGCACAACTGTGGTCAATGTTGAGCAATATTGGGCAATGTTCAGCAATGCTGGTTAACGTTGAGCAATGTTGGACAAGCTTGGTCTAAGTTGGGCATAGCTGAACAAAAGCCAACATGCTCATATTTGCTCTACTAGCCCTTAAGCAGTCTGGTCTGCTCGGTATGAAAATATAAAGCAGTGACTGGCCTCGAACCCAGGATAATGTGCACTATAGTCATAATACTGAACCACTAAACCATGACAGTATTTCACTGGTCAGCCTGTATGAAGAAATGTTGATAAGTCTATGCAATGTATCTCATGGAAACCCTGCAGGCACAGCATAATCCCTGTCGAGTTATGACACAAAGGTGAGCCCTGCAGTAAGAATAGAACCTGATTTTCAACACACATATAGTATAAATGTTAATATTGGTCATGTTCACACATATCAACAAATGTAGTGGACTTCAGACAGCAACATACTGAAAGTTCACACTGGGCATGCTCACACACTTGAATAAATGAGACAAATGTCAGGCAACACACTCACAACAACCACTGTCAAACAAGCAACAACAAACACAAGGCCAAACACACAAGTCCCACCACCTCAGAATCCCTTAACAACAACACCAACACCAGACACACTAGTCATCAAGCAGACTGAGCCTTAAGGCCGTCAACAACCGCAAGCCCAGACTGGATAGTTGACGTCATAGTAGCACACACTCGTGTCTCCTCATGCTGCAGAGACACAGGGGTGCATCAGCAGCGGGAGACATGTAGACGTAAACACATAGCATGCGCTTGCACTCTGGTAAACGCAGCAGGAGCACGCACTCCTTGATCCATGAAGCTAGCTGCGGTAGCTGACTGAGCATTGCGTAGCTGGACTACATGAATGAGACGTTGCTGAGGACCTCTAAAGATCAGTGCCAGACAGGCCACCTTGGAAGTATCCTGTCTCAGCCAAAACAAAGATCTAAGTACAGCATAAGGATGCTGGCACAACCACGCTTGCAATACGCAGATGACGGCAAAGGCAGTTCACCCCCCTGATTCCGGATATTGGCAAAGGCTCTTGCCACCCCCAAAGGCTCTTTTTACCCCTGTCTGCCACCCCTCTAAGGCTCAATTAGGCTCTTGCCACCCCATACCCACCACGGCAGGATGCACAAAAAGGCCCTAAAACTCCCCAACAAGAACATCACTCAAAATGCATGCATGAAACTGAGCACAAGTCATGGAGGCAGTGACAGAAACCATTCAAGGCTCATGTGAGCAGTCCCAGAAACTGTTGCAAGGGCTAACCTATAGTCTCCCCCCAAAACTGGGTACCAGCTCTTGAGACATTCCCTCTTATCATGGTATCCATATTCATCAAAGACACCCACCCAAAGGATCGGTATCACCCAGATCAAGACACCCACACCAGGAGTAGGCAAGAACCACCTGCAAGCATCGGAGACCATCAGGCCATGCACCATAAACCGAGAACCTGCTACAAATGAAAGCACTAGACTGGCCTGAAAAGACTACTCAAAACAACCACATGCCCATATCACAGCAAACACACCTTGTGTCCCCAACATCCATCCACTAAGGTGACTAACTTTACCAAATATTCTAGCCCAAAACACTTCAAGCCCAAAAACCCAAGCAGGGAACATTCAACTCACACCCAAGAAGCTTTCTCAAAGGAATCATCAATCACAAGTGGATAAACTCCTCACACAACATGATAAACACATCACTACACCCTCACAAACACAGCGGAATCAAAATCTAATCACCAATACCACCCTCACCTTCAAGATCAAGACCACAACAAACAACCTCTCGGTCCCAAACTCACCCACTTTCCATTCCACACCACACCAAAGACAGCAGTACTCTGTGCAAAGACTCAACTAGCGTGCGGTCTACCAGCTTACAAATGACTTCTAAATGCCTTCTACTCAAAGCTATGGGAAAGCCAATCCCAAGTAGGCAAGCAACTAAAACTCAATGACTAAGGCCCAAAAGCAGTCTGTACAAGAGAAGCAAACAGCAACACAAAACAACAAAAGCAGTGAAAAGCTACTACAAAAAAGAAATACAACTCCTTAAAGGTAAACACCCAAATCAAAATATAATCAAAAAACAAGAATAGAAAAAAATCAAAATCATCCAAAAACTGTTTGAAAAGAAAAAGCTAAAAAAAAAGACAAGACAAAAATAGCTCTTTATTCTTTAAGAGAAACCTGGGAAAGGACTCCCGATAGAACTCAGAACTAGTCAAAATGATATACAGAAGACTTGATCCTATACATGCAATACAACATGAGGTACAGACAAACAGACATCTCTCCCCCACCCCTCCCCCCTCCCCAAAGGAGAAAGGAGGCCGGCTACATTGCAGCCCCCCAGACCCCCCAAATCTCCAAGATGGTGAGAACTGCTCCAAAAAACCAAATGGTGTCCATCCATGGGACCTGATGGTTAACTCACCGAGGAATTAAACTCCACGAGGAATTAAACCCACAGCTAGGACAGCTGCTTAATCATCATCTTCTTACCTCTGGATACATACCCAGGGAGTGGCGCACACTGGTCACTTGGTCCACTTCTGTGCCTCTGGCGACCCCCTAAAATTACCCCGTATTAACCACAAGCCTTATCTGCAAGACCATGGATGGACTATAATAAACCTCAATAAAGACACTTGGGAATTTGCATGGATTCCATGGTGAATCTAGTCAATTTGTCAAGAGCTTTCATGCACACTTGGTAACTTGGTTGACTTTTGGGAACAGTCACCCAAACATTGATAAAGGGAAATACATCCTTTCTGGCTCTACCTCGATCTGGCACCCCACCCATACAATACCCCCATTGAAAAAACTCATCAGCTTAAATGTTAACCCATACATCACACATCCAGTTTGGCTGTTTGGGGTTGAGGAACCCCCCAGGTCAGAGTTAGCAGAGTTGCTTCAGGACTCCAAAGCCTGTCAAGTGGTGGTGTAGTACAGGGCTCAGTACAGGGCTCACTCTTGGTTGGCATCTACTTTCCTACTGGCACACACACAGGGAGCACAGACAAAGTTATGGCTGACAAAGTAACTGGAACTAGTAACTAACACATCACACAACATGACACACAGATCACCAGCGGGTCTCACAGAAACGCATAACTGGTGCCAGAGCCATGGCCCAGAGCCAAAAAATAAATTAAATGCCAAAATACCAAAGCGGAAAAACAGAGTTAAAACTAGCTACCAAAGCAACCACTGGATCAGCACAGAAGAAGTTATCACCAGGGGGGACAGGGACCTGGGGACCCAGGTTGGTCTGTTTCTGTACATTTCGTGAAGTAAGTAGAAAGACCTTAGGAATTGCCCACCTTATTGTCATGAAGGTTCCTAGATCTAGATCAAGATCAGTCATATACTCCCCATCACTCATCACATCAGACCAATGACAATGAGTACTCTGCCCCACCAATAATGTATCGACCCCGACACTTGCAGCAGCTGGAGAAGTTCCCAAGTTCCTCACCAAAAAAAAGGGTCTCCATGTCTCATCTGTCATTGCTGCCGACTGAAAAGAACTCCAGCTCTATTCAGTCGCTTCACAGAGGTGACAGGTGACTGCCCATTGATACATGTCAAACCCATGTCAAGCCAGATTTGATGAATATGCTTCACCTCAAAAAATCTAGCAGAGCCAGAGAGCCACAAGACGGGAGACACAAACCTCGACAGGATGTGCTGGAGTGGAGGATTGATAGATTCATCACCCAAAGACTTGTGAATAAAATCCCGTATATGTGAGGTATGAACGAGCACCTACCTGGCTTAGAGAAAAGAAGAAAAATGAAAGGGAGATGGGAGATCGCCAGATATAGGACTCAGTGTCACTCTCTCTCACTCAACAACAGCAGCAAAATAATGGTAATATATATCCCCATTAAAGGGGTGTAAGTAACAAAAAAATGGGGGCTAGCCAGTAAAAAATGCTCGGCAGATAGCCTAGTATGAACCTATGAACCTATGAACCTATGAACAAAACACTGAAAGGCCAAACTGGGCATGCTGACACACTTAGGCCATGTCTGAATACAGCAGTGGGCCAGACATATTCAGCTGTTGCATGTGTTAACCCAGGAACCTCTCACTATTCACCAATCTGCCTTGTGCACACAGTTATATGACAACAGACACATATATAATATATTGGAACCCTGTCATAATAAAATATGTTCTGCAGATACTTAGGCTGTTCATAGAAAGTGGGAAAGCAAAGAAGATAAAAAACCTGCAATCAGTATCATCAATAAACAATGTGCATCCCGAACATTATCATAGGTTCATAGGTTGATACTAGGCTATCTGCCCTAAGGCATTTATAAGCCTAGCCAGAGTGTGTTTGGCTTTCGCAGCCATGTTAGATTAGTAGACTGTGCCTGTGAATAGTAGGTCACACAAGATAGCCCTTTTACGTTTAGTTTATTGTGCCTCTGTCCAGCAGGGACCCAGAAGAGATCCCAGGGGTGAACATACGATCACCCATCCACTCGTCAAGATGTCTCCTGTAGGGGGTCAGTGGGGGGCTCTGCCTATGCGGGACTGGGATCTCATTCCAGAGTGAGGGGACCCTCTGGGATATGAATGTGTCCCTCTGGCATGTCCTATTAATATCTTTGCTGAGGTTTAAGTCCCTGGAGCGTGTAGCTCTAAGGGATTTGGATATCCCGAGGTGGAGCATGTCCATTAATTCTGGGTTGGACATGGCTTTAAACAACAGGCACAGATCGCATCTGAGTAGGCGGTAAGTGACTGAGTAGAGCTGGAGTTACTTTAGCCGAACTGCACAGGGCATCTGTGTGAGTCCCTAGATCCACTTGGTGAGGTACTTTTATGGCCACTACAGCTGCTGCAGGTGTCGGGTAAGGTACATCCCAAATGAGGCATTGTATCCAATCATGGGCCTGATGATTATAAGGGCACAATGACCTCACTTGATCTAGATGTGAAACCTTTTGGGATAAGGTGGGCTATATAGAAGGTCTGTCTAACCACTTTGGCAACATGATTGTCAAAGGTGAGATTACTAACTACTCGTGTCCCCAAATCCCTAATAACTTCTACCGTACTTAATGTATTACCACCTATGTGGTAATGTGTGGGCACTTTGGTATTCCCAAAGGGGATGACTATGCATTTAATGGCATTTAGCTGTAGGCCATGGCTCTGGCACCAGTTATCCAACTCTGTGAGACCCTTTTGGAGGATGCTTGTGCCAGCTGGAGAGTCGAATATGGCACCCAGTTTGCAGTCATCTGCGAACATGGTCAGCCATATTCCTCCTTTGTTAGCCTGTACATCAGAGAAATATATACTGAACAAGAGAGGTCCCAGGACTGAGCCTTGTGGGACACCACGTGTAACTGGTGTAGAGTCAGACATGGCACTTGCAATACTGACCATGTGGGTGCTATCCCTGATCCAGGTAGTGATCCATCTTGCAACATATGCGTCAATATCTAAGATGGTGATCTTATGTATGATGCCAGAGTGGGGTATTGTGTTGAAGGGTTTTGCGAGGTCCAGGTAGGCTGTGTGGACTACCTTCCCTACGTCTATGGACCTGGTAACTGTTTAGAGAAGTCAACCAGGTTCAAGAGCCAAGATCTTGATCAAGATCGAATTGGGTAGAATCCAGTGTCTGGAGGTTCCCGATGTCTTTGTGTTTGAGTTCCATGATGATACGCTCCATAGCTTTGCAGACCAGGCTAGTTAGGCTTATAGGGCGATAGTGTCTGGGGTCCGTTGAGGCACCACCTTTGTGGAGCGGGACCACTGTTGCTGTACACCATTCCTTGGGGACATATCCTGTAGTAAGTCTGATACTGAACAGTGACTTAATGTGAGGGTTACATTCGTCATGAAGCTCATTTAAGACGCAGGCAGGGACACCGTCCAGTCCCATTGATGCTGTGTTGTCTGCTTTGGAGAGGGCAGCTCTCACCTGTTCATCTGTGATGTCAGGGAGGCTACACTCTGTTGGGATGGACATTTGCTCATTAGGGGGGATGGGGGGAGACATTTGCACTGAACCTGTTTGCCAGGATGTTGGCAATGTCTGTGGGTTCAGTGTATGTTTTGTCATTTTGCAGTAACTCACAGCATATCTGGGAGTTGCCACCCAGGTTCCTGACATAACTAAAGAAGGCCTTGTGATTGTCCTTAGTGTCTGGTGCAATTTTCCTTTCGAAGCGGGCCTTAGATGAATTCATGAGTGATCGTAGCTTCTTGCTAGTACTGATCAGAGATGCCTTCCCTTTTTTGGGATTGTGCTCTATCATGTAGTAGCCTCCTCCTTTTGTTGTATAGCTTATTTATGGCCAGGGTCCACCAGGCAGGTCCCCTGCCTTTGGAGGAGTGAGTCTTGTTTTTATTTGGGATAGCACAATCGATGCATTCCAGTAGGTGTCCATAAAATGCATCTGTAAAGGATTCAGTGGTCTGAGCCGTATTTACCACTGCCCCAGGGTCTTTGAAGGATACCACCTCGGTTTTGAGAAGTGTGACGTTTGCTTTTGTTAAGTTCTTCAACAAGATTACCTAGGATGGGGGTGGGGACGGGATATGGATGTCCAGTGAGATAAATGTATGGTCTGACCTTAGCAATGAGGGGTATACCTCTGTTGTGGAACATAGAGTCCCCATGTTGGTGATGATCAGGTCCAATATGTTTTCCCCTCTTGTGGGTGTGGTGACCAGATGTACCATAGCATTTGAGTTTATAAATTCTAGCAACAGTTGGGTGAGGGTGTCGGGGCTTGAGTAGTATTCCCAGTCAATGTTTGGGTAGTTGAAGTTACCCCATATAATGGTGATTGGAGAGACCTTCATATTCTCCAGTGTTCCCAGGAATGCTGAGTGGGGTTTCTGAGTTTGGGAGGGTGGTCTGTTGCAGGCTACAAACTGAAAGGCAGTTTTGCCCACTGTTAGTTGCACATGTATGGTCTCCAATGCTTAGTGCAGTGCTACTAACCTTGAGGTGTGTGTATCTGTGATGTATATGGATACTCCCCTATTTTTGTTGGTCGGTCCGAGTCTTGTGGCCGAAAAGCATGGCATGAAGTATAACCTGGTAGTGCTGGGGTGCTTTAGGGAGCCTGAACCAGGTGTCTGTTTCTGCACAGATATCGACGTTCTCCATACTGAGGAGAGTCTTGAGTGTGTGCATGTTGAGGTTTAGACATCTGGTGTTGAGCAGCATTACCCTTAGTTTCTTTTACCTTGTATTGTCTGTGGAGGTAGGTTTGTCTTTTGAGCCTTGCCTAAAAAAGGCACTATGGGGGTGGCAAGAGCCTTAGCCAGTATTCGAAAGTCCAGGGGTGACAGGTGCAAGCCATCCATAGCAAAGCTACGTGGCATGTCGAGAATGTCATCCCAGGCTGACAGACACTGGATCCCCTTTGAATGACACCAATATGTTAGCCAACTGTTAAAATTGATCAGTTTGTCTGTATACTGTGCCATCATTCTTGGTGAGGGTAAGATGCTACACAAGGTCAGGGGCATACTGGCCTGGGCTACATGATCAGAGAGCTCCTCTATGTCTCTTGTCATGTAGTCCAGGGAGGAACGTCTGAGGTCATTCACACCAGCATGGACAATGATGAAGCCATATCTGTACTTGCTTTGGAGTCACCTCAGTGCATGTGTTATGTGGCGGACGTTC
This sequence comes from Protopterus annectens, assembly GCF_019279795.1. Lineage (NCBI taxonomy): Eukaryota > Metazoa > Chordata > Ceratodontiformes > Protopteridae > Protopterus > Protopterus annectens. The sequence continues at coordinate 524,826,287 of NC_056729.1, forward strand.
TCCTTGTTCAGCCTGGTGAGTGGGACGTCAGTGTGTCTGACAATAGAGTCACCTATTACAAGTGTATTAGGTATGTTGTTTAGTCCTAAGGGCAGTGACTGTATGGCACACTGACTTTGTGAACCATGTGATATGTGAGTATTGTTGTGGGGTAGCAGTTGTTTATGTGTCTGCTTTGGAGGTCTCTGCTGCTTAGGCAGATATTATTTAGAGCCTCCAAGTATGTTTTTGTGTGGTAATGTATTTTGTTTGCTGTCGCTATAGGTCTATGTGAGACTGGATTTGTGGTGTGTGTGGTTACCTTCACCACCTGATAGACTGTGCCAGTCATGGGTCGAGACAGCTCAGCCTCCTGTTTGTCTATATAGTTGCATCTCTCACATATATCTGAGTTTGTTGGGAGGAGGAGAGGGTTGTCTGTGTACATAAGGCAGTTGTAACATTGCCTCAAAATTCCCATATTCACCAGCTGGACTGGAGAGTACACATGAAACCGACCTTTGGACATGACAGGATATTATGATGAAATACTCTGTTGACTGATCAAAAAGGATCAGTAGGGTGTTAAGTGTGTAAAAGAGTATAACAGGGGTATAGTGCTCAGGTTTGTCGGTGTTTTGGAAAGATTATCTGTGAAGGAGTCCAGACAGAACCATGACACTTCCTTCAGCTATGTCATAAATAGCAATGTACACTCATATATGTCCTGAGTCAGGGCCAACTGTACCTGACTGACAATGCCGACATCCTGTCAGACAGGCCCATACATACATACCCACCTCCAACTGACAAAAGGCCCTATCATCATACCAGGAGATATCACATGTAGAATGGGTAAACAACTCCTTCCAAAGCCGAAAACATGGCATCAGTTGGATTACATTGTTCCCCTATATGAGTCATAAGTGAACTACAGAACAAACAGACCCTGCACCTGAACAGTCTGTTGAGCCTCACCCTCTCTACAGGATCTGAAACTGTTGAATGTGTTACAGCAACATATGGCACACCCCACAAGTGTTGGTGCACAACAGACCATGGGAACTATAGTCTTATAAGCCTATGACGTCTGATCTGCAAGGCCATTGAGTCCATCATGACTGAAGTCATAAACAGAACTATTGGAAGCCGACAAACACACAACCCTACCAACTTTGGTATGTTCATGGACAGATCATGGTTCCCAAACCTGCTAGACTGTTTGCAAGGCAGCCACCCAGGACATACATCACTGAAAGGAGCTACACACGTCCCACATAGACACTGAATAGCCCTTTATCAACATCCCAGACACATGTCGTATACACAAAATCAACAATCTGTGCATAAATATGTATTGTCATATGAAGGAATGGCAATTTGTCCGCAGATAGATCACACAAGCTAAGAATTGTGGAGTCCTGTTCAAGCTGTTAACACCTGCTGACCCACATGGTTCATTCCTGGGATTGCATAAAACAAAGTGCACACACATTACCATGTCCAGTCTGATGATGTCAGCATCCTACAAATATAGCAGGAGAAAAGAAACCACCCACTAAAGCATATAGCGCGTCATGTTAATGCGTATCTCTCTAGTATCATAACATAGTTAGGTAGGGGGTTGAATCCTGCAATTGCTGAGTGTGTGTGTGTGTGTGTGTGTGTGTGTGTGTGTGTGTGTGTGTGTGTGTGTGTGTGTGTGTGTGTGTGTGTGTGTGTGATTTCCTGTGAGAGGAGTGCCCTTTTTGGAGACTAGGAAAACACATTAAAAGAGGTACATTCCTCTTTGGCAAGTCTGATGATGTCAGTATCCCACAAATACAGCAGTGGAAATGAAAACTCCTAGTAAAGCATATAGTGCGTCGTGGTAATGCGTATCTCTCTAGTATCATAACATAGTTAGGTAGGGGTTTGAATCCTGCAATTGTTGAGTGTGTGTGTGTGTGTGTGTGTGTGTGTGTGTGTGTGTGTGTGTGTGTGTGTGTGTGTGTGTGTGTGTGTGTGTGTGACTCTGTTGGTCAATGGGCTGTGGGTTTTGCTTTTACAACTGTATGACATATTAGTAAAACAACAGTATGTGCATTGCACACTTCAGGTATCTGTGTGGCAAATACATATATGTACATGTGACCTCAATTGGTATCTGTGTGGCAAATACATATATGTACATGTGACCTCAATTAGTTCATAGGTGTGAAGCCTGCTTTCTACATGAATACATCTGTTACCATTGACAGTTTGTGCTGCTGCTTCTCAGACCTTAGGTCACATATGTATGTATGTGACAAGGCCAGCCACTGTAGTGATCTGTGGCCTAGGTCATCTGTGTCACACACACCCATGACAGTTTCTATAGAATAGTGTGAGTGAGGGTTCATGCCTGGGGTATATTTCAGACATGTTCAAACACAACACAGTCTGTCAATAATGCGCATTCATTACAGGTGTACAACAACTCCGTGGATATGCATATTGCTTATGTGATACACTGTGGGACATCAGCATACCTTTGGAAATGTGAATACCAAAGGACAGATGACATAACATGTGGCTGTATGTGCACATCGGTACCCCTGCTACATGTTGTGGGCTACTACCAATGTGGTACTGTCAGGATACTATGTATAGTAAATGTGGATGGCTAAGCTATAGTTGGCTTGTAGCTTTACAGCACGGGTTGGTCAACAGGTATCTGTCTGTATGATACCCTTGTGGAGGATAAGTGTTTCATCCAGAGAATGCATTGTAGGCCACTGTATGCATTACCAGATGTGGACAGACATATCCCTAGTGTGTTTGCTTGTATCTAGGACAGCTACATGCCAAACAGGAGTGGTCCCAGAAATGGGTGGCTGTCAATACCACTGCTTACTGGTATAGTATAGTACCATAAGGATTCAAATGCTACTGTGTGTCCTACATCTGTGTGTCAGTTGTCAAGACATCAGCAAACGACTGGATAAAATCAGGCTGTTGAGGTTATGTATACTACCAGAATGCAAACCAATGACCGATATTAACAGTATCACCCACAGCATAGTGTCAAACCATGTCATACACACATGTGTACCCAATTTGTAACATATGTGTAGTAAAATGCATACTGGCCACCAATAGCAATTATGAAGTGTTAACACTGTGTAATACAGGGCATGTCACCCTTCCCATGTGTCCACTATGCACGTACATGCAGACAGTGCACCTCCACCATGTTCACAAATGTACACCTGCAAATCTGTGCTGCACACATCACACACGTACCATCCACTCACCAATACATGCTGCCCGTACCACACACATCAGCCAAGTGGCACATGGGCAGACAATACATTTTTGGAATTAACACTGGTGTAAACAATACTACATTGATAATCATAGCTTTAATGCATCATGCCTGCTCAGATATACCTACAAGGATATCATTACACTTTACTGTTGACAACATCCTAACATTGCTACACTGCTATTAGGTCACCCTGTGCATCAGCACCATGTAGGCCTGTTCCTGCATCAATGTCACAGATGACAGGAGGTGGCACAGTTTCATTATATGCACAGGGTTTGTTATTGGTTTGCCAGAGCCCGACAATGACCCATCCAATCGACATGTATGTGAGTGTGTGTGTGTGAGGATAACAGTACAGTATGGGTCAATGTTGATGTAATGTGTGTGTGTGTGTGTGTGTGTGTGTGTGTGTGTGTGTGTGTGTATGTGTTAGCCCTAGGTGTCTGGTTTATGTGTGTGTGTCTGCATGCACACAGTTCCACCTTGTGGCTGCCAAATACGGGAGGTTGTGGGACAGCCACAGACTGTACCTGCCAGGCTGTACAGATCACTGTCTTCAGCCACGGACACAGTACCTGTGCCTGGCAGGGGTGCCACGGACAGTATCGGGTACTAAGCCAGACTGGGTACTATCGTCAGAGGCAGAGTGATATCAACTGGACCCATGTCCCTGCTGGGAATGGCCAGAGCCACATGCACGTGGTCATCTAGGACAGTCTATTGACAGTCCAGCCCCAACATTGCTGGGGCTGGTACTGCCACTACGGGAGCGGCTGGGACTTGTGTGTCGACCGTGATGACTGCCAGCTGATTATGTTGCTGGCATACATCCACGTCGATGTCTCAGCCATCCTGCACTGTCCTGGCACATGGACATTACATTGCGGAGGACATCTAGTGTCTCCCCCCAACGTCTATCAATGACCTCGGTGTAATTATGGAAGGCACTGGCAAGGTCACGAATACTGTCATTGATAGCGGTGTTATGAGCCCTCTGCACCCTTAGTCCCTGCCTGGTGTACCGTTCCATATGTGCCTGTGCCTGCATTACAGCCCGGAACATACCTGAGGTTGTGAGACCTGTGGGGGCACGTCTGCCAAGGGCATTATGACCAGCAGTGCTCCCATGAGAACCCCTGGACATATGCCTATGTGGTACTGTTCCAGGTGTCTGGGTATGGCTGCTGTGTGGGGTTGCATGTGCCATAGATACCACACTATCCTGGTCAATGCCTACTGTATGCTGTTCCTCAGCTAAGGCCATTGGTGTTGAGGGATGTATCGGCAGTATGAATGTGCACCTAGATGGGGTGGAAAGCTGTGTACTGTTGATTGGCGGACCAAAAACAGACCCTGTCAAACCTGCCTGTGCCACAGCACATTTATCATCATGTCCACTATTTGTGGCAGTGACTTCAGGTTTCCTGTTGCACTCATCCAACAATACCTCAGCATCTGTGAGAGGAAGACAGGAAACACACTTTACAATCTGTACAGGATGTTAGCACACATGCACACATGAACACATGCACACATGTACACATGAACACATCTACACATGCACACATGCACACATGCACACATGAACACATGCACACATGCACACATGCACACATGCACACAAGCACACATGAACACATGCACACAAATACACTACTCAGTCAAGTTGACACACACACACACACACACACACACACACACACACACACACACACACACACACCAACAGCAATACGGAACATACTAATTAGTGGTTGATGGTGGAGTACAGTATCACAAGCCAAAGAGTCCTATCACACGTGTCAGCATGTAGGATGTGTGTTGCTCAACAGCATGCAGTGCGAGTGTAGACAGTCCTTGTTGATAACAGTATACATGTCTTTGATGCATGTGTGTTGTTCAATGATTGGCCTGACCCTGGAACAGAATGTGTACATGGTCACAACATTGCTCTGCAACTCTAAAATGCTTTCCAAAGTCCTGTGCACCATACCTCATAGGTATACATACCATGGCCAGATGCACACAACTGTCAGGTGTATAGCAATGAATGCTATGTGTAGTACTATAGTTACTGTAACTGGATGCAGTGTAGTACCATAAACCATCATCAGGCAGCATCATGTGGTCACTCAAGGCCACTAATGTATGCCACACTGGCAACTATCTTGCTGTACCTGACCTGCACCACTTTGGCTACATTAACCATTTCACAGCCAGTTGTTACATGAGTATGTAAGGTGTTCAATAGGGAGCATTGCCTAACATGAATGTGTTGTGTGTTGAAGTGTGTCGCACTGCCCCATGATAGGCCTCTACCCCTCAGGTATAGTATGTGTGCTCTGTTGATGACATTTGGGATACTGGAGTATGACCTTACAGCAGTTGTCTACATATGCCACATGTATCATATTAACACTTACTGCATATGACAAAGTGGTGTATGTTGTGTGCATGTGTATTGACTCTGCCTATACAATGTCCACTACAGTGTACCACAATTGGTTGGGATGCTCTGTGTATTGCATGTGTTTGAGGCAGCTACTCATGTTACTGGGATGTGCATAGTCCCACAGAGAACATGCAGAGCATGCATTACATGTAGGTGTTTTACATGTGTATATGGCCTACAACTCTCCTATGACATGCACATGTTATATGCTATATTAAATGTAGAACACTCACCAGCATGGGTCTGCTGTCTTGCTATCACACTAGAGGGACCTACAAGGATATGAGACAGTTTGTCAGTGTCAACAACTATGGCATTGCTGCTGTGAGTTTGCAATTTTACAGTAGTACAACAGGTGACAGTCACAGGCATACAGATTATATTCCAAATTATCAGTATTGCATGACACCAGGCTCCACATCTTCTGAATACACAGTACACATCTGATAAATTCATGTTCTAACAATCGAGCTAACAGTAGTCTACAGATATGCCACGTTACCTGCACACTCTGAGTCGACGTGCTGGGTGACTCTGGCCTCCATGATGACACATGTCTGTTGTAGTGGTTGGCCAGGTGCCACCACAATGAGGAGCAGCTCTTCCACTCTGGTGAGGGGTGAATGTGTTGCCGCACCACCACCTGTGGCAAGCTGTTGTCTGTGGACATCAGATGCATGCTGCCGGACATGTCTGATTAAATCACTGCAGTGATGGCGTACCTGCTCATAAGTCCAGTTATGCATGCCTACATCATTCACCCGACGGACAACATCCTGCCACAGTTCAGTGCGCTCATGCTGGTCCTGGCTGGTTCTGGAGAACAGCAGGTTGTGATGTTGTGTGAGGGCATCTAGGATGACTTCCTCCTCTTCAGGGGAATACATGGGTTTTCTATTGTGAGACATGTCCTTGGAAGACAATAAAACAATAATTGTGAGCAAGTCATGTGGCACACTTAACATTCTAAAGTACAGACATCAATGAAATGCCATATATAGCAACCTATTGGCGATCAGCAGATACACACTTTTAATACCACATATCACTGCTCAGCCCACAACTGCCTGACAGTGCCAGGCACATACTATATACCAAACCATGTTCTGCACAGCAACAACATGAAACCAGTATGTAAGACTATACAACAGTACATGGCACACTGTATGTGACACAATGCACCACCTAGCCACAGGAGGTATACATGAAGCTGATGCATAGAGACATTTGTCATCCTTTGAAATTAATGTACAGTTACAGTACTACCAGTACACCACGCTACTTGTTGATAGCAAACCCCTCAGTAACATAGGTGCACATTCATCAATCTAGGTGGCAACTGCTGTACTACACTATACATGTTGCTAGATATGCACTTATATCCTGTGACACACATACCACCGAAGCCATGTTACAGTCATACCCACACACACATCAGACATACCTACAAGACACAAAAGTATGGCAACCCAGATGAGTTTTACCTGTGTTTCATACAGTACTGTGTGTCAGCACTTACAAAACCTCATGCCTGAGGTATGTAATGTGTGAGGACTACAGGTAACAAACAAAACAGTGTTTCCAAGCAGTGTGGATATACACCATACTGTGCTGTTTAGGCCTACAGCTTCATGTAGTAATACAGTTCATACAGGATTTGTATTCACTAGTGTTAACAATCAATAAGCATACATGTACTGCTTTAGCCTACAATGGCACACTCCAGTCAACACCTTGGGACTACGTCACACCATATGCCATACTGCTTTTCCTGCCTAGCAGTAGCATACATATCTTTTGCTGGGATTAGAGCTACAACACTACATACCATGATATAAACGGTTTCCCACTAGGCTATCACACATATACACAACTTTGACACATTCACCTACACATTCACCATCACACTCAATCATCCTCACATAGCAAGTAATGCAACAAGTACATGCATGTGTGTATCAGGTCCTAGGTAGCTTATAGGCTATTAGCCATAGGGCCTATGGAAGTTTAGCCATATGGTACCCTGCCCTTCAACACCCATGTAATTTAGGTTCATGTGCCCCTATCATGCAGAGCCACAGAGGTGAGGTGGTTGTGTTTCCTATCTCACATCCAATCATCATGATTACTCATGACAACTGCTAATGAGGACCTTCATTTGCTATTGATACGTAGTTAGTTGCAGAGTATGGTATGTGTGTGACATGATAATGTACCACTCCAGCATGTTCTGCTTTTTGACATTACAAGGTTTAGATCAGTACAGTGTGTAGCTTGTATGGATTTTAATCTGTTTATATGGAGCATGTCCAACACCTGTGGGTTTGGCATAGCTTTGTATGTTAGGCAGAGGTTGCCTCTGGGTAGGCGGTATGCGACACAGTGTAGCTGTGGTTTTGTAAGACAGTTTGCATAGGGCATCTGTTTGAGTCTGGTAATACTCTTTGTGAGGTATGTGTCTGGCATCTACAGTTGCTGTACATGTCTTCTGAGGTACATACCAACAGGGCCATTGTACTCTATGATGGGTGTTATGGCTGATGAGTAGAGTGGAACACTGACCTCTTTTTCCATGGATGACACACCTTTTCTGATGACATGTGGACCATACACAGTTTACATGACTAGTGTGGCACTGTGATTATCAAAAGGGACACTACTGTCCACCTGTGTCCTGTAGTCTCTTATCACACGTTTGGTGTTGAGTAGACTATCACCTATGTGGTAGTTCATGGGTACAGGGTTTTTAACAAAAGGGATGGCAATACGTTTACAACATTGAGCTTGAGCATATAGATATACATATAGGCACATATACAGTCCACCTTTCATGGTGGGAATATCAATTATGCAAAGGTTGAGAGGGATACAGTTATGCAATAATATTGCACAGTCTTGTGCAGAATGCATGGAAGGTATTCTCAGCCCATGTATCTTTAGCAGGACCCCTTGTCTGGAAGACTAAAAACCTAACAAATCATACCCACAGCGTTTAAACACCACATGTCATATGTCAGCACTGTATGCTGTCTTGTTTGCCACACACTACAACCTACATATAAATATGCACATAACAACCTGCACCAACATATAAATGTCCACCCTTCACAAACAGTTGCAGTATGTCCCTTGCTCTATGCACATGTTAAGATGCTAATATATCGGACACATAAATATCTCTCCATATGTGTGTGCCATATACACACAAGGTCCACACTGTTGCAAGTCCGTACACCTCACGGATGACCTGTTGGGCCTTGCTACAACATGGACAGTTGTCACATGTGTGCATACAGTAATAGTACAGGGAGTATATATAGCTGCAAATGCTACATTACTATACTAGCCTGGTACAGCAGTTGCCAATGCTAAGCTACACATTATATGACTATTATGCATGTCTTACTCTGTCACATCCAAGTTTATATAGGTGTTTGCACTACTCCCCCAAACTGCCATTATACACAGTACTGTACAGAACATAGATAACATGATCAGATGTTTGACATATAATGCTGAGCTACATATGTCACAGTTATGTCCCACTGCACACAGTTACACACTAATTTGTCCATGGCAGTATTTATGCATGGCATCAGTGCATACATACCTACTGCTGCCACATATGCATGTTTCAGAGTATGTACAGTACTATTCATAAACATCTACTACTTGCCTGTAACTGCATATCTGTTACATACCTGTTTGTCACTTTCAAGTCCGTCTGTGTATGCTTTGACAACTTTTTTATTTTTATTTTTTATTTATTAAATAAGTTTTTTTACTTAAGTTTTATTTTTGGTTATTAATTAAGTATTTTTTTTCTTAATTAATATTTTTAGTTAGTAATTAAGTATATATTTTATTTACTTAATTAAATATTTTTTTATTAAGTAATATTTTTTCTCACTACTCTCCAGGAGTTATATAGTCTCTGACATGTGCAATGTAATGATTGGATGTGGGGATAGCTAGTACAGTCTGCTTTTATAGGTATCTGTGCATGTGCATGTGATGCCCTCTGCACCAATTGGTGCCCAGCATTTGGTAAATGCATACAGCCTGCTGTGTGGTAATTGCAGTACTCACTGTCATAGCAACCCAATGCTATAAATTGCTAAGGTATGTAGGCGTAGCCCTTTCAGATTTCCAGAGTGGGGCCCATGCTTGTTTGCTGTGGACACTGTTGTGTAAGTCAGAAGGTTGGTATACTTCTTATATCTGAAGCTAGAGGTGTAGACAGGGATGTATATGTCGTACTCAGACCTGACTGTTGCCACTTCCAGTACAGAGCTATCAGTGTAGAGTTTAACTCACCCCTACAAATACTTACACAGGATATATGTGACTATGTAGTTTCTTTTCTACTCATATAATTAACTGCCATACAAATGTAGTTATTGAGAAGTATTCTTTTGGCACATAAACTGTTTGTGAACTGTTATACTGTGAATATTAATGTACTCACTTCTGCAGGGTTTGTGTTTTTTATTGTTGACATTAGCACAGGGTTCTCAGGACAACTGTACAATTCCAGTACTGAGTATGCCTACCTACATCCTTGGTAGACCCTAAACACACAAGTATATTTTAATTGTGGGGGTGGGTGCTGACATACAGAGAACATTATGTATTATTGTGTGAGTGTTATCTTACTGGACTTAAAGGATTGGTGTTTACCTGTTAGTTTATCAAGGCAGGTGGTCTGTCTGCATAGTTCCCAACTGTGAACTTATCCAGATGGTAGCCAGATGTTACACTGTTATTCTTTGTCTGTGCAACCCACAGGTGTTTTCATCACTGGTACAATGGCATTGTTACAGTCAGTTGCTATCAGTACATGGCTAGATCCTTTGTGAATTCTGTATTGTACTCCTACATAAGGGTATGCTTGTGGAAGTCCTACCAAAGCTATTTGCAGAGTGTGTAACTGCAGAATAGCTGATATGCCTGTGTGTTTGTGCCTCTGCCAGGCCTATGAAACACTTAGATACATCTTTGCATGGAGTCAGGGATAGGTAGTTAAAGGTATGGTACACCTTACACATTATATAGACAGTAAGTGTAGACTTGAGTGAAGCAGTGCATATGGATTAGCACACCTTTTATGAAGTACAAGCGGTGTCTACTGTTATTATTGTTAGTATTCATTGTGTAATACCCCACCTTTCTGACTGACATCAGTACTTTTCAGAGGGATTCAGAGGGACACAGCTAAAATATGTTTCACAATCAGGGACATCCCTGAAATGTAGTCACAGTTAGGAAGTATGGCCTCTGCCCTAATCAGATATGCCAGTGTTTGTCATGCTATGATACTGTGTGGGGGTTGTAAAGTGCCTCTGTAACATTATTTGCTGCTAGAATGGCTGCTTCTCATATCACACTCATGTAAAGCAATTCCACAACAATTCCTGGTAAAGATCCACAGAACAAGCTTTTTGTTATGGCCTTCCTATTTTTCCTTTACATTCACTCATTGTAATGCATAATATATTTATTTCAGCACCAAGTTATTGTATGTCTGCTGTGGCTTAGTGGTACTTCATGCAGTCTAGTGTGTCCAAGGTCTGTGGTTCGAGACTGACAGAGGTGATTTATTTTTCTGCTGAGCAGAACAAGGGCCCTGACATACAGTGACTAAGGCACTTTTAAGCAGTTGTAAGCGGGTTTGCGTGGGTTTGCTTGATGCTTAGCGATGTTTAGCTAAGTGCACACATGCACACACTCACTTAAACCCGCTTACTACTGCTTATAAGTGCTTACTCTCGCTAACCCCTGCGCTAATTTCTTTGAAAGAAAAGAAAATGGGGAGGTAGGAAAGTGGTGAAAAAGGGGGAACAAACAGAGAAAGACAGTAGGAAAACAAGCTTGGGATGTGCAGGACAGGTGTAGAGAAGGTCCATAGCTGCCCATTTCTTTACCAGCAACAGCTGTGCATATGCAATAAATTTGGAGTGAAATTTGAAACCTTCCACCCCTGGGAGAGGGGTGAGAACAACAAAGTATGTTGTGCTGCCAATTATAATTGTCAGTTTACATGTCTAGCAGACATGTGTGCGAAATGGGCAGCTATGTATGGGGCATAATTTTTTTGTGGGTAAAGATTGCCCTTTTTTTTTTTTTTCAGGTGAGAGCAGAAAGTGAGGTAGAGGAAGTAGGTATATTTGGGGAGTTAGGTTGGGGAGGAAAACAGACAAGAAAAACAAGACACATACGGGGGCGGTGTATGACACACGGGGTGGGTGAACATAATTGATGGGGACGGGTGTTTGGAAATCGCAAGCCCATGAGCCCACAGATGGTAACAGTGGAACAGAGATCCCCACCCATGGACAGTCACCACTGCACCTTTACAGCCCCAAGGGTGGCTGTGCTGGGGGCTGCATAGGACAGGCAGGCTCACCCATTTGACGTGCCACTCTCACCTCTAGCTGGCATAGGGGATCAGCGACTGAACGCAGGATCTCCCTACGCACCACAGCCCGGACCCTTCAAAGAGTGACAGGTGGCCCTTCTCTGCCCACGCTTGCATGGAGGGGGCGAGCCCCATCCCCTGCAGCACTTCCACCCGAAGTTGGCACAGGACCAACGGAGGAAGGGAGCCCGGGCTGGGCACCAGACCTGCTGGTGCCAGGTGCACTCGCCAGCTGAGGAGGGACCGGCCTTCCCATACATTTTGTGATTAGGTGTGTTTAATTACAACATAAACAACAGCATTCCAAGTTAGTTGTAACAGCATGCAGTAATATTCCCATTAACCCAACACACCAAGGTTCCAACAGTTGAACAGCAAGCATAACACATGCATATATTGAACAACAGTGGACATTCCAACAGCATGCAGGGATGATTGGTGGTAACAGGCCACCATGATTGTGGTGGGCACGTGCATCAAAGTGAATGCAGATATTTATAGAACAATAGGACATATGTCCCAACAAATGTTTTGAGATTATATATACCCATTGAGGTGTGGAATTGCATTGTTTATGCACATACAGTAGGGTGTAGAAAGAAACCTCAATTAACATCTTATAAGTACTTTTAGTCTACACTACATTCCTATTAACTGCAGGTGTATATCCCCTACATGTATTATTACACATGGCAACATGCATTAGGTTGTGTAATGGGTTTGGCTAGTTCATTATATACCTGACCTATATCTGACATACTAACTGTCCAAGATGCAGATGTTACTGCTACATATTTATTGATTTTATTTATATTTCTTTATCTACACATCTGGATGTGTTCACATGACATTTTCAGTTAAATTTGTACAGAACCCTACATTTCGTGTAGCACACACACATTTCTGGGGATCTAATTAACAAGCTATTTGTGTGCCAGATTTACTTATGCATGCCAGCCAGTAACTGACTGTTGAGGACTGTATATATGCTTCACAGCTACTGGCACTTCCATCAACCACTTTAGAAGGGACTGCCCAACTGTGGGTTGCCAGCACTTATTAAAACAGTACTATTTGTTTAATGCAAGGGTACAACAACATTTCAAAGTAAGTGACACAGACACACTCCAGGTTTTATACCTTTATTAATTACATTACACACTTTTTCACAGGCTCTCTCCTTTATTTTATATTACAGTGCATATGGAAGATATATTCAAGACATATTATACCTTTATTAATAGGTAAGAACGCTCTTTTTCAGGCTCACTCACTTATTTTATATGACAGTACATGCAGAGATATTATTCCAGACATATTTTACCTTTCTTTATGGGTTACTAAACTCTTTTTCTGGCTCTCTGACATTTTATATAACAGTACATGCAGAGGAAGTTTTCAGTGCATTTTATGGTTGTATTATTGGGCTACAACACTTTCTTTCAGGCTCTCTCACCTATTTTATATAATAATACATGCAGAATAATTACTAACCTGCCTGGTGGCGCAGCCTTAGCAGCCTATCTGCATAGGCTTGCTGATTCGCAGCACAGACACCTGCAGCTGTGAAATAAATGAAGGGATATTGAGACATACCTATCCATTATATAAAATAAATTAGCATGTCTTACATAGTGCATTCCATGGCTACCTACTCAGTAGTGGGGCATCTTGCATCCCACGGGCCTCCTGTATCCATTGGTTTAGTAGGTCCTGCTTCCATCTCTTCAGGTCTGCATGGTGGTGATGGACCTGCTCACCAGTCCGTGGAACTCCTATGACACTGGTGAGGTCATGAGCTAACCGGTTCCAAGCCTCTGCTTTGTACTCCGTCCCTTGGAACTGGCCCTGCAGGAGTCTTGACTCATGACGGTGGACAAGGAGCCAAACCATGTATTTCGACTCCTCGATGCCCCAGCGGTGCACTCTAAAGCGTGTACCCTCTCCAGCACCAGCCATTCTAACTGCAGATGGGAGCTACAATCAGTTATGGTGAGTATTCCCACCTATGGGGCTTAAATATGCCGCATTTCCTGCACTTTTTTGTGATTGGCCATTTTTGAAAATTCTCGGCTGACTGACCTGCTTGGTAATGGTTAATCTACCATTTATAAGTATATGTATGTTAACAGTGGCTATTTATCCTAAGCTGTCATGGCTTAGTGGTTCAGTACTTTGATTATGGTGCAAGATTTCCTGGGTTCGAACCTTGTCATTGCTTTTTATTTTACTACTGTCCAGACAGGCTAGGGGGTATGGCTGTGTTTAGGCAACTTTGCTCTACGTTGCTCCACATTGCCCTAATGTGCACTGGTTGGCGCGGCATGCACCTCCGCACAAACCTATTGCGCCGGGTAAAGTGCTGTTTAGCTATGGGCACCTCTATTATGCTGGATAAAGTGCTGCTTAACTACGGGCAACTATATTGTGCTGGGTAAAGCGCTGCTTAACTACGGGTAACTATATTGCACTGGGTAAAGTGTTGCTTAACTGCGGGCAATTATATGTCAGGATCCTTTATAAATATACATTTTGTTCAGTGATACATAGGCCTTTTCAATGCTTTTTAGTAAAATTTTAATCATATATGTCAGGAATTTTTCATATAATTTAAAACATTAAATAGGAAGGGGAGTGGTGCGACTCGAACCGTGAATGCCTCCTCTGTGTGCAAAAGCTCTACCACTATGCTATTGCTATTTGGCGTAATTTGCATAAACATTCCTTATTATGCTCTTCCATGTCGAGATTGCTAACTGCAGCTAAGCAATGGGCACACACACACACACAAATACGGGCAGCTATATCGGGAATTAGAAAAAAAAAATAAAGTTTTACTTTTTATAACTGTGCTGGGGGTTTACAATGTCAGGGAGTGTGGTGTTTGGTACATGGACATTTGAGCAGACTCGCTCTTGTGTGTTTTCATTTTACAATTCAGACACTTGTAGGGGAGAGGACCTTTGGACTGCTCGGCAGTCGGACACACCCCTTGCTTTCCTGCACGGTCCGTGTTAGACTTGGAGTGGAGTCAGCGTGCCCTCATGAATATTCATGGCATGCTGATGTCATACCGTTCAACTGCAGTCTCCGAGTAAGACTTATTTAGTCTTACACGGAGGATTTGTGTATCTGGGGGAATGAGTTTCATTTGGTACTGTAAGATACCCAAAATAGCCTGCAAAAAGCATTTTGCCTCTTCGTGCTCAGGGTGGCTTAAGGGTATCCATTTTACAAATGTATGCAAAGGATGCAGTGGGATGGTGAAATGCCAGAGCCAGGAAATACCTAAGCCTTTCGAGTTCTATATCAAGCTTCATAACATGTATATACTGTGCACCGAAATTAGAAATTTCCTCTCCTCTGGAGAATTGGTTTAAAAATTTTATTGTACAGTATGTACTAGTAAAGGCCACAGAAAATATACAATTATTTTACCTACATCAAGACTATGGGCCAGCCCAAGGATTTAAATAAATGAGTAGGTTATTTTTTGGCAAAATGGATAAGCAATGGTTTTGTACATATTATGGATGTCATAGGTGGTACAGGTTTGTTTTCTTGTCCTTCACAGGCACCTAGCGAATGGTAGCAGTTTCAACAGATTCAAGTGTGCATCTCTAAGTATCATATTTGTAAGTCTAAACCTGTGTTGTGTCTGGGGAGTTTAAATAGATTGTCAGATGAGACATTGTGACATTAAAGTAAGACTGAAAATTCTACAGATATTTTAATGTTAATGACTCAGGTTTTTGAAAGGTTTGTTTAATAAGTGGCAGGACTTGTTTCATTACTTATTAAGTGATGAAGAACATACAATAATGCTCAGAGTATTTTATTAAAAAACCTACCCCCATGATAATGCATTTTAAATGTATCCACCTATGGAAACATTCTCCTTTTCTTAAGATAAATTGAACAGAAAGGATACAGTCTACTGCTGGTGTGGATATGATTTGGTTTCATGAAAAAGTATCCCTGATTTGGGAAAACGTAATAAATGGAATTAAAAGGGCTTTAAGAGATTACAGGATGTATAATGTTTTGGCATTGCCGCTGTCTGGCTACAGACTCCCTATTATGGCATGGGGTTAGTTCAGAATGGTGGTGGCATGCTGGCTGGATACTATCTTTAGACATTAGAAAATCCTCCCTACAGACTGGGTCACTATCATTTTGATTTCCATTAATCGATTTTTGTCTGTGGCAATATAAAACATTAAACTGACTGGAATAGAATTAATACTCATGTATTTTTATTTTCTTTTAATAACCTGTGAGTTAATCCATGTTTTGTGCTATGACAACATTGTTATATTAATACTGTATATTTACTGTTCTGTTTCATAAAAAATTTTGCATGAATATTTAAGACAAAGAAAAGTTATACATACAGAATATTGTTTTTGACAGTTGTTTTTTTTCTCTTCATGAATGCAGAATTAAAATAGATAAATAACATAGACCTGAACACAAGGCTTTTGTTATGATGATACAAACAATAAATAAACAGATAAATAAATAAACTAGCAAACAATGGATATGAGGAGTTACAAGTGTAAAGCAATAGTGAACTTGAATTTTCTATGGTGGAAGAAGATAAAGCTTTAGCTGATTTGTGACTTAACAGACAAAAAAGTGCAAAGGAAAGGCACAAAAATTAAACCTTTTTTTGACTTCAGACTTTTATCATTTATCACTAGTACTGTTAGGATATTTAAGAGAAGAGTGTCACTACAGGAATGGACAAGAATAAAATATCTAGATGCGTGATTTTGATTGAAAATAAAATTTTATTGAGGAAAGAAAGAAAAAAATGTTCATGTGAAAGGGCTTTGATCTATAGGTTCAGAAGTATGCTCAGGGCTGGTAATTTAATAAAATGTTACAGAGATAAGCATTTGAGCAGCCAGGAAGAGCAGTTACTACACAAATACTTTTCAATGTTGTAAAGCCTGAAATCACTGTATAGTATACAACTATTTCTTTAAGGGCCAGAAAGGATTATTTGTAAGAAATGTGCACATGAAGTTACTTTGCTCAGGTGATTTCTATAGCTCATTATGTGACTTGAAAATAGAAAACAAAGGGAATAAAGGGACTTTGCATTTGAAAAAGATAGTCTGAGGAAATTGCAACTACAGTTGGAGGATACATGTTTTAGGTCAGAATTCTTTTTGTAAATAGATTTGATATTTGTGAACATACCTCTCAATCTCTTAGTGCAAGAAATTGGGACAAAGCCAAACAAAATGCGGGACAAAGGCCCAAAAATAGTGACATATTTCAAATATTGCTCTTACAAACTTAGAAAGTTGCTAGAGCAACAGTTTGTTTTAATTTACATTTTCTGAAGTATTTGAAGTCTGAAACTCAAATGTGTATATCATTATTTAGTGACTTCAGTCCTCAGATCTTCCCAGTAATTTGCCAGAAAACCACAAATGTTATGAGGAACAGATCAAAAATATAAGCCAAAAATCTGCACATTATGTGAAAATATGGACAGTTGAGAGGTGTGTTTGTGAATTCCATTGAAGGTGGCCTGAAAGTAGACTTAATATGGAAGGGATTTTTGATGGATTATAATAATGTATCATATCTCATATTCTTGAGATTCACTGAATTGACCGTAAATAAAGAACACCAATACCTACACAGAAAAATGCAACCCAAATTTTTCACTTTTTATTGCCTTTCTCTACATAGTAAACCTGATGCTTTGCAGAGATGGCCTGCATCTGTCTCACTTGGGCTTCAGGCTTCTGGCAAAGCCTCTTGCCTCCCCCATAGGGTCTATATTACATTCTTGAAATTCAACAATGTCGAATCTGACATTGTCGACACGAGAATAGCGAAACTGCAGAACATCGAACAAGTAAATGGAAATCTCCGTTAGGGGAGATTTCCATTTACTTTAATTGTAGTGCAGTCTCGGAATTGGTATTTTTATGTAGCGGGGGGTGTGGGTGGCACAGCCCCCCATGTTCGGGATGCAGGGGGGCTTGCCCCCCACAACATTTAGTTTTTTTTTTGTTGTTTTTATTTTTTTTTTCTGAACACTCAATGTTTTAACAGTTTGATCACTAAAGGTCGACCTTTAGTGATTCGAACTGTTAAATATTCGATGTTCTAATACAGACCCCCCCCCATAGTACCTTTTTTAGGAAAAGTGATGAGGTTAAAAACTACCAACATAAAAGTTTCAACAAAATGCAAATTAAAGGTCATGCTGCACAAAGTTAGGAATCTAAACATGAAACTGCATTCATTGCAAGCATTCTTAACCCTTCAAAATGATAACATCTGCACAGTCACAGAAACCTGGTGCAGAGCTGTGGAGAACACTTATCCGGTTACTCATCCTATCATACATTCAGATCCCAAACTGTGACCAGTAAAGCCAAAGGAGGTAGTGTTTAATAAATATTAAAGACATACACACCTCCATACTGGTCAAACAGTATGACCCACAGGAAACACTCCAGGTGCAGTTAACCATTGACAAGACCTCTATACAAATCAAAGCAAGCTACCGACACCCAACTCTGACTCATGATGCCCAATCTGCCTATCTGAACCGCTTTAAAACTTTCAAGATTCAACCCTTTACCCTGATCCTGGGTGACTTTAACTACCCAAACATAGACTGGAAGAACTACTCATTCCAGAACACAATTGCCCAGAGATTCCTCGATTTTGTCAATGCAAATGCTTTGGAACAGCTAGTCAATGCCCCCAAAAGAGGTGATAATATCTTGAACTTGGTATTAACCAACATGAGTAATCACTGCTGCATCCCTGCAGCATCATCCTCCCTGGTAAGATCTGACCATAACGCAGTCACTTTTGAAGTGAACATTTCCCCCGACCCCCCTCTAGCTAGGGTGAAACAAAAAACTTCTCCAAAGCTGATTACAGCCTCCTGAGGGATGGTATAAACAACTTCACAGCCCCCACCCCCTCTTGAGGAACTAGCACCAGTATCCAAAACTATACCAAAGAACTATATAAGCATTTATATAGATGCATGGAATCAGAAATACCCGACAGGACTAAATCATCCTCCGCACGGATGACTAAACCTGTCTGGTGGACATCTGCAATAAATAAACTCTATAACAAAAGGAAAAAAAAATTGCAGTCCAGGACTAAGAAGGAGCAGGCGCCCAATTGTAAGCAATCTCTCCTTAGCCTGAACAAGCAAATAAGAGCACTAGTGAAAACCTTCAAAACAAACTTTGTGTCCAAATTGGCCACATCTACTACAGACAATCATAAGGCCTTTTTTACATATGTCTGCAATCTCAAAGGAAGCACCCAGATCTGTTCATAACTCATGGTCAAGGACACCACATATACAAATGCCATAGATATAGCAAACTTGCTGGCTGGCAGATTCAGTGAAAACTTCACCCATCTGCCCCCCCATCAGTAAATTATGACAGTCCCAATATCTGTCCCTTTCCCGTTATATCTAGGGAACAGGTCATCACTGGTCTTTCAAAGGCAAAAGATGCATCCTCCATGGGACCTGATAACTTCCCAGGCTGCATCCTACATGAACTCAGGCAGGAACTTGCAGCACCATTAGGCACCCTATACAACCAAAGCCTGAGTACTGGCTTTGTCTTAGCTGAGTGAAAAATAGCCATTGTCATCCCTTTACACAAAGGTGGAGTGTCCACTGATCTGGAAAAACTATAGACCTGTCAGCCTAACTAGCCTGACCTGTAAGAACATAAAACGGATTATCATTGATCTCATTAATAAGGACATTGGCAACCTATAAAATACTTGATTCCCTGCAGTTTGGCTTCATTAAGGGGAGGTTATGTCTGTTTAATTTGGTCAACTTCTTTGAGACAGTCACCAAAGCCATGGACGAGGGCAACATGGGGCACATCACCTACGTTAACCTGGCCAAAGCTTTTGACACTATTCCCCACCAGGCATAATAGATAAACTCTCTTAACTAGGCATCAATCTGTATGTTATCAGATGGGTAGCTAACTGGCTTACTGATAGAACCCACCTAGTCAAAATAGGAGAAGCCACCTCAAGCAGTAGACCCGTAACAAGCTGCATACCCCAAGGTTCAGTCTTGGGGCCTCTGTTATTTGGGATACACTTTTCTGAGGTGCAGGCCAAAACTAGTATGCTATGGCTGACCAAGTCTGCAGATGACTGCAAGTTGGGTGCTGTCATCAATTTCCCTAGTGATGTGGACATCCTCCAAGAGGGTCTCACCCAACCAAATGTATGGTGCCAGAAACATGGCCTCAAGCTGAATATCAAAAAATGCATCATCATCCCCTTTGGGGAGAGTGACATCTCCACAAATTATCACATTAATAACAATGTCCTAAGCACGCAATCAGTTGTGAGGGATTTGGATACCATTGTATGGAAAGCTTTCAGGGTATCTCTTCCAGGGACAAGGAGGCCATAACATTCCTGTATTCTTCCCTTATAAGACCCATTATTGAATACAATGCCCCTTTCAGTATATACCTCACAAAGCACATGCAGCAGCTGGAGAGACCACAGTGGCCCCTCACCAGGAGAATCCAGGGCCTCAGAAATCTGCACTACACAAATAGACTAAAAGCCCTGTCCTTCTACTCAGTTTCATACAGACTCCTAAGAGGTGACCTCCCTCTGGCATACAGAACAATCTCAGACCCCGCCCTGATGGGAATGCTGCATATCAGCAAGTCAAGTTCCACTTGAGTAACCCACATACGCGGCCTCAACCTGGTCTGTGACATCAATAGAACTTGTTGCAGGGACAGTATTGTGTCCCAGAGACTTCCCCATCTGTGTAATAGACTACCTCGCCACATCAAGCAGAGTAACTCCTTACCACTTTTAAGTGCAACCTGGATAACTGGATGGGAAACAGAAAATATATCCCTGGGATTCCTCATGTGTCCCTGCTGGACTGGGGCATCGGGTGCTGACTTGTCTAAACATGGGCTAAACTCTTGGCTAGGCTTGTAAGGGCCTTACGGCCAATAGCCTAGTAACTTCCTATGATCCTATGATCCTATTATAGGAAAGTTCTTAACACATATCTTCACCTTGTTCATCACCAATCATATCATACCTACTCAACTAATTTTATAAAAAATAACTTTATAATAGTCAACTAAAAAAATAATGCTATGATAAAAAAGTAACTTTATAATGGTCAACTAAGAAAAAAATGATGCTATGAAATTTCTATTTCATATAAATTAGTCAGCACAGGAAATAGCCATGTACTGAACCTTAAACATACTCCATTTAAATTGTCACCGAATACAGATATTTAAAGAAATGGCTAGACCCTTCCTTGAGTTTCAAATTACATGGTAAAAAGTGGTAGAAAAAGTGTTCAAACAGCTAAAAGTCTTACAAGCTAAGCAGCTTGCTCACAATTGGGCAGAGAAGGGGGAAGGGACTGAATGTGCTAATGCCACAAAATAATATATTTTGCTAATTATGGCACTTAATTGCTCCATCAATGAGAGTATAATACAAATAGCCTCAAACACAATATGCTAGTTAATTTTTATTTTCTTATCTCTGTGAGCATCATTGGCTTGCAGTGTAGAAAGTCAGACGGTGCCTTCTAAGTACCATAACTTCACTACCTACAAACTTTAATTCCTTAAATACTGTCCTTCATTAGCAGACAAACTGAAAAATAACCATACCTTGATAATTACTTAGAATCCAAAATGATAGCCTCATGACTGCATCCAACTTGGTAGTGGCAAAAAAAAAAATCACTTAATAAACTTTACTCTTGCAGCTGTAATGACGTAAGACAGCCAATCCAGCATGTATGAATCCTACCTCTTCTCACCGTCATAGTCCCAAAGCACTGAAGTGAGGCCTACAAATGCATGTGCTACAGAAAAATGGCAACGGTAAAGGACCAAGTTAAAAACGTCCTGAATCAGGAAATGAGCACATTAGAATAATACAAAACTTTTGCACTACTCATAAGTAGTTTTAGATTATAGAACTCTTGATTTTTTTTTAAATTAAAACTTTTACTTTTTTTATATTATAAATTACGCAATAGTTTATAGAGGTCTCTGTGCATTCTGTTAAAGGAAATGTTGCCTTCCTTGTTCAAAATATGTCTATATATTTCTATCTTTCTATCCATCTCTCTCACTCTTTCTCTCTATGTATCTATCTGTATCTATTTATCTATCTATATATATATATATATATATATATATATATATATATATATATATATATATAGGTCTACTTCATTTGATAGAAAGTTTATTTGATAGAAATTCATTTGACTGAGACCATAACACCGAAAGTTCTAAAAACTGAAAACCCATTTGACTGAAACTCATAACACTGAAAGCCCAAAATCCTGAAAGACCAAAATCCTGAAACTCAAAATCCTGAAAACACAAATAATGCTAATATGTCACTATAAAGACAGTAATATCTACCAACTGACCCTGACCTAACCTAACCCTAAGGTCCGTCACTACTCACCTCACCTGACACCTAACCTAACTCACTTAAACCGCCCCTAACCCCAATATTTGTCACTATTGCATACATGCCTAACCTGCGCCCCTAACCCTAACTCACTTAAACCTTACCCCAACGCATGACCTAACACCACAGGGCTAACAATAGCAAAGCCACAATGACATCAGTATGTCTATTTTGTGTTTTCAGGATTTTGAGTTTCAGGATTTTGGTCTTTCAGGATTTTGGTCTTTCAGGATTTTGGGCTTTCAGGATTTTGAGTTTTCAGGATTCTGAATTTTCAGGCTTTTGGTTTCAGGATTTTGATTTTCAGGCTTATGATGTTTCAGGCTTCTGAATGGGAACCATATATATATATCTATATATATCTATATCTATATATATATATATATATAGGTCTACTTCATTTGATAGAAAGTTTATTTGATAGAAATTCATTCGACTGAGACCATAACACCGAAAGTTCTAAAAACTGAAAACCCATTTGACTGAAACTCATAACACTGAAACATTACAGTAAAAGGTATATGCCCTTTTCCCCACTCTAGTGTGATACTGGAGTTAGTATATATAGTTAGAGGGGTGTGGGGGGCACAGCCCTCCACATAGTTTAGGTAAATATTATTTTCTGCAAAGAGATATTCATTGCAGTTATAAGTATCCATGTGTATGGTTTAAAATGTATGAAGTATGTGGGTGTATGTGTTATGCCCCCCACCAGCCCATTGTGGGGGACTGTGCCCCCCCACATCCCCCCTAACTATATATACTAACTCCAGGATCACACTACTGTGGGGAAAAGGGTATATCCTTTTAATTTCATGTTTCAGTGTTATGAGTTTCAGTCAAATGGGTTTTCAGTGTTTTGAACTTTTGGTGTTATGGTCTCGGTCAGTATCCCCCACACCCCCCTACCTAAATATACCAACTCCGAGATCGCTCCATATTGGAGACATGGGCATACTCCACATAACAGCTAAGGGAAGTGTTTCTCTGGGTTTAATCGTTCGTTCGACAATTTACAGTTTCGATATTACAAGTTCAAGATTTACTTATTTGATTAAGTAAAGCTTCGATCTTGTAATATAGAACCACATTCACAACTTTCTGGTTATTAAAGGAATAAATCAAAATATAATAACAAAAAAACATAGGAAACCTCTTTTCCATAATAATTTGCTATTCACTTCATAACACTGAAAAATCAAAACAATGAAACTCAAAATACTAAAACCAAAACACTGAAACTTCAAAATCTTGAAATCTTAAAACACTGACACTGAAACTCAAAAAACTGAAATTCAAAACACTGAAACTCAAAATACTGAAAACACATATCATACATACACTGAGTTTAAACAACATAAATCATAGCACTTTCCACCAAGTGCAATCTTGGAGTTGATATATTTAAGTAGCAGAGGGTGTTGTGGAGGGGGGCGCAGCTTACACTTGGTGGAAAGTGTTATGATTTATGCTGTTTAAACTCAGTATATGTATGATTTGTGTTTTCAGTGGTTTGAGTTTCAGTGTTTTGAATTTCAGTGTTTTTTGAGTTTTCAGTGTTTTGAAGTTTCATTGTTATGTTCTTCTATATTATGAAGTTTTCTCATTTTCAGTGTTTTGAGCTTTGTGTTATGAAGTGAATCCATATATATATATATATGTATTTATATATATATATATATATATATATATATATATATATATATATATAGATATAGATATAGATATATACATATATACTCACACACACACACACACACACACACACACACACACACACACACACACACACACACACACACACACACACACAGGTCCCTATCATTTTCATTTGACTGAGTTTTCCGAAACTCGAAATTCATATGGTCAAGACCATATCATCGAGTTTTTGAAAACCCAAAGCTTTTGAATGGAGATCGCAGTATACTGCAGATCTGGAAATTTTTTTTCTCACTGTAGTATGATCTCAGAGTTGGTAAATATAACTTGTAGGGAGTGTGTGAGTCACAGGGGGTCCTGTCCCCTGCAAAAACATAAAAAAGGTAGAGTTTTGTGTTTTTTTGTCTTTTTTTTTTTTTGATGTTAGAGTTTTCAGAATCTCAATCATATGGTCTTGATCATATCAATTTAGAGTTTCTGAAAACTCGATCATCTGACATATACCCATATATATGGTGTGATATATTTAATATAATATACTTAATATTATTTGAATGGAATAGTTGCCAAAGTACCACTTTATGCCTCAAACTTGACTGCATATTCACCAAATAATATGTTCGCAACATTAATAAGATCTTTCATAAGTCTCTCTTGCTTACAGAGTGCTTATATCTACACCTTATCAGAAATTATGCATGTCACGAATTCTGCTTTTTGATATTGATGCCATATGGTTGGACATGTAATACAATTAATATTGATGCTGGCATTGTTTCTTTTTCTATATATGTAATTGGCTGTACTTTAGAGTCTGCTTATGGAGATAGTGTCTATTAACTGTATTTGTACTGCAGTAGGATCAGTTATAGTTTGCTAAATCAACAAGTGCTAGACTAAATCGCTCCTCAGCAAATATGTAAAACAAAAAGCAAACATAGAAACCTGACCCTAACTGATGTGTGCAATAAGTCTTCTGTGCTCTCATTGAAGGGGCTCTGAAATCTGAAGCTTTTTAACAAATATAAACTATTTTCTGTCATATTATCTCTCGGGTGTTATAGAATTCTAAAAGCTTGGGCACTGTTGTAATAGTTATTGATAGATGATCAAGTTACCAGAAAAACAGGTTAATATACATTGCAATGCTGTTTTACCTTCTATGGAGTCTATTCAGTTAAGCTTAGGCAATATGGTATGCCAATCTTTCTTAAGTTCAGCTATGTAATGTCAGCACTACTCACTTAAATATATTGTTGATGGGTTTCTGAGTTCATGAAGCCTTGTAAAATAGCTGATCTCTAGTATAATATGGACTGAGTTAAATCATTCATGCTTCATAAACCTTAGCTTATCTTGAATACCAATCATATATACAACACTGAATGTAACTCTATTATAACCGCCATTATAGTAATACTACTGAAATAATATAACACATACCAAAGGGCTTACTAAGAGGCAACATCCTTTAACTAATGAGCTGATAAAGCTAAGAACCTGCTAAAGGCAAATAAAATATCCTTACAATTTCAGAAAATGATACTTATATTATTTAAAAACCCAGGATACAGTCTGTGTGGTCTTTGCCCAGAGGATTTAGCCCCAACATTTTGATTGCTTTATTAAGTAATAGCTTAAGATAATGAGTATAACTTATTTATCTATTGTTATGCAACTCTCCAATGGTGTCACTATTACAGTAATGCAAACTATAATATTATTTGTTTATTTATGATTACTCTCACCTATATTTTTCTCAGCCTGCATTGTATATCTTTCAGACTAGACTACTTTTTTGTTAGCATACTTTCTGATCCTTCACTTATATTTAATAATAGTTTGAATAATCAATAAGATTCATTGTAAGACATTACAATGAATTATGTCTTGATTTTCAATCCTAACTCATTATCCTGTAATTTTTGCATTCTGTGCTCTCAGTTTTGAGTTTTCCAAAACACTGATTCACCTCAGTGATAGGATTGTGGATTGCCTGTGACATATGGATTCAAGTGCAGTAGTACAAAGAGCCATCAGTGAGTTCTTGTCCCATGATATAAATTTGGGGAGTCAGTTGTCTTCGAAATCAAAACAAGTGTTCTGCAAAGATGTCATGCATTCTATTAATTTGGTATCTGTCTTCCTTCTTTAGATTCAGTCTGATTTGCAACTGTAGATAAAGAGAAAGCAAAGGTGCATATCTGTGACACTTGTACTAATGTATACAGAGAGTTGTAATTAATTTTGTCAAATTACAAGGTGTTCTTTTCAGCTATACTTGCTTCTCTAACCTGGATTTGACAAGCTATGTCTCCCTTTTAAAATAAACATGTCTTTTTGACAGTGCTTTTGTAAGCTATAATGTTATTTTTTTCATTCAACCAACCAGTCACTTTCCATTTATCATTTAGTGATAGATTCTTTGCAAATGCTATGTCTGACATATGTTGAACTCACCAACTTATTATAAGTAAAATGAACAAAAAATATGTGATGTAATATATAGCATAGTGAACCATCCAATACACAGTTTAAATCAGAACACAAATATATAAAAATAATTCAAATATTACTTTGAGTTGAAAATTAATATATGTAAGCATACACAAAAAAGCATGCACTCAAAATAAAAATATACACAAAATAGCATTCACTGCATATATATCATTCCAAACTAGGCATTCTTTATACAGTATAAACCAGACAGGTCAAGAATAGTTTATACTATAAAGGTCTTTTCTTGGACATAACATCTATATTTCATATCTTCAAGGACAACTAGTCACCGCTATCCAGAAGTTTTTTTTTTCCTAGACTTCATACAGTAGTTCACCTCCTTCAGAATAGTCAATCTTCTGCTCAAAAAGAAAGTACTTTCATCCACTGTCTTATAATACATGGAAATAGACCACAACAAAACTCACACAGCAGGAGAAATAGTCCTAGGTATCTAGGAAAAACATTTTCTTATCCTTTAGATTCAACATCTCTGTAGGCAATTTGTAAAACCTAAATACATTTTCTTAACTGATGATGTGACAGGAAGCCAGATCATAGAGGCTCAGGTTCTTAATGATTCTAAACAACATGACATTTTTGCTGCAGTAGTTAGATGATAAACTGATATAGCCTATAGTTGTGCTCTTCTGCTGTTAGAAAGGAAAGAATTATCTGCAGAACTCAGTCTCCAGTTATTACGCATTCAAGGATGGTTGTCAGCAATTCACTTCATCAGCAGTAATATCTGCCAGGGAAAAAGTAAAAAGAAGTCCAATGGTGTCAAGATAAAAGTCAGCCAAGTTAGCACACATGCAGAATCAGCTCAAGACATGAAATAATTTTATGTGTTAATGCCTACACTGTAGCAAGACAAGCCAGGACATTTAAATGAAGACATTAATTAATTTAATTTGGTAAGTGCACACAATCTTAGAGCAGTATAGTTAAAAATTTGCTAATATCCATGTATAAAGTCTGATGGCTGAAAGTTAAAATAACAACAAAGCAAATTAAACTTATCTAGACACAGCTGACGGTCACCATCTAAACTACAGCAGTCTTCAAGAACATCTAATTAGGGGCAAAATGTTGTATGTATTTAATAGTGATTGAGAAAGCCATGTGGTCTACTTCTGGTAATCAACTTAGTTTATTTTTAAATAAATGCTTTTGTTAAAATCATTGTAAAAGTAATGTGATTTTTTTAGCAAAATTTTTGTGGCACTAGACAGTACCTCAGAAAGCACTGTAGTCTAAATCTTCTAGTCTGTTTTAAAGTACAGTTGTGTAAAATCTTATCATAACAGTAGATGTCCTTCTCTTCAAAGTTGCAGCATTCATTACAATAGGGATCTCATACCAAGGGAAGCCCAATGTCCAGCCAGTATACCAAAGCCTATAGGTTGCTTTAATGTCCGGCCTACATCACACGTATGTTCCTCGCATAGCATACGGCTTAAAGGTGACATTTATTTATTTTATTTATTTATTGACATTTGTTAACTGGGTTAGGCCAACTGAGCCAGGGGCCCATTTTCAGTGGAGACCTGAGGAGAAAAGCTCCAGATACAAGTAACAATATCACAGAAGTATTCCAAAACAAAATATATATTACAAAAGTAGCTATGCTTACAATGATATATTTCCAAGTAGTTATATGTTGGAGACACATTATTGCACAGTTTTGTATAAGATGCGGAAGAAGAAAAAAAGAAAAAAATCAGGTACATAACATCAAATAAGTTCAATATGCCTAAATATCTACAGGTAACAGCTGGAAACTCCAGGTTTAGCAGTATTTACAAGAAGCAGGGGGTAGGGTAAAGAAGGCAGAAGTAAGGTCTAACAAAAGCACAGTCTTCCAAGAGCAATGTTGCAAGGAAGCTGAGGCTGCATGCTGAAAAGGAGCTTGGGTCAATTTTTCTAAAACAGAATTAAGATCTCTGGGAGGTGGAACAGGCTTCCTGGGAGGCCTAATGTAAAGGACACCTCTAGGTGCTAAAGGAGGTAATAAAGTGAGACAAGCAGAAATAGCTAAGTGGGTCTTAAGAGAAGAATAAGCCAACCCAGCATTGAGCAATTTGCACAGGTAAGAAAGAACTAAAGGAACATCCATAGAAAATGGATCCAGATTACGAGAAAGACACCAAACAGAAAACCTCTTCCATTTGGATAAGTAGAATTTCCTAGTATTGGGTTTCCTGGCCTCCTGCAGGACCCTAAGCAAATCCTTAGACAAAAAGGTATCTAGGTGGAATCAAAATCCTATCACCCACAATGTCAGTTGAAGAGTGGACAGGTGGAGAAGGATGAGAGGTCTCTTGTCTTGTGGGAGTAGGTTCTCCTTATGAGGTAACTTGTGATAACTGCCCTTGACTAAATGCAGAAGAAGAGGGAACAAATGCTGTCTTGGCCAAAAGGGAGTCACCAACAAGATTTTTGGAGCATCCTGTTGTATTTTGAACAAGAAATTTGGAATGAGTGGAAGGGGAGGAAAAGCATAAAGAAACATCCCTTTCCAAGAAACAGAGAGAGCATTCACCTTACAAACCAGAGGACCCTGGACTCTGCCACAAAATGGAGGAAGTTGTCTGTTCAGAGGAAAGTCAAAAAGATCCATTTGACGAGGACCCCACTCGTAGATAATGTCCAGAAACACATCCCTGTGAAATATCTATTCATGGGATTGAGTTATGGATCTGCTCACAGAGTCTGCCACAATGTTTTGACCTGAAGGAATGTACACTACCTGAAGAGTCACTTGGAGTTGGATAGCTAGTTTCCACACTATGAGTGCCAACCAGCAAATAACATAAGACCTTGTCCTCCTCTATTTGTTGACATACCACATCAGTGTGGTATTGTGTGTAAAGACCTTGAGACATCCTAGGGAGAAAAGAGGATGAAAGGCCTAAAGACTGAGCAGAGGAGCTCTAATCCCCTTGATGCTGATGTGCTCTTTCTGTTGATGAAGCAACCAGACTACTTGCACCTTTAGGGAGATGAAAGGTACTCCCCAAATCCCATGTCTGATGCATCTGTGAACAGCTCATGGGAGGGAAGAGGTGGATGAAAATGGACCCCCTGGATTGTGCGTCAACTGCTGAATCCATCACTGAAGTTCCCGCTTGAGACATGGAAGAAGAGGAACTAAAAAGCTGAAGGGATGAAAATGCCGAAGCCAAACTGACTTTAGAAACCACTGAATTTTCCGCATGTGCAGACTGGCAAAATGGAGCACGGGGATAGCGGAAGCCATGATTCCCAGAGCTCTCAGAAATTCCCTCGCTGTTATTGAGGTCAGAAGAAGAAGGGACTGGAGAAAGGAAATGAGGGTTAGGGATTTGGGAGGAGGCAGCAATGCCAGCATAGGAATGGTCTGGATCCTGCACCCCAGAAAGACATGATCTGGGGGGTTGTGGCCAAGATGGGGAGCAGTTGATGGTATTTTTAGCTCTGCTTCATTTCAACATCTCTGACAGGATTTTTACTAAAACACTCAAATGGAACATCTCAAAAGATGATGGATTTATAGTTGAACATCTGTTGAAAGATTTACTACAAAAAAAATAATAAATTTGAAACTCTATTAAATGCTTTTTCCTGTCAAGAAAACTAGAAAGAACTAATTGTCTCAGAATGAGCCACTCTAAGCCCAGTGTATAGGACAGTACGATGCAAAAAAATATACAGGCTTTACTAAGTAACATCAATGAATTATATGTAAAGATAGATAAATTACAAATCAAAATGTGGACAATTTTAAAGAAGAATGTAGAAAACAAATTGAAGTGCTGAGTGAATCTCTTAACAATCATCACAAATCTCAAATATAGATGAGACAATGTCTGATTTTGATGGAAGATTACTTGAAAATGAGAATAACACTGAATTTCTTCTGAAACAAAATAACTTTTTCCAGAAAAAAAATGAAGACTTAGAGCACATATCTAGAAGGAATAACATCAGGAATTATGGGATTTACAAAGAAGTAGAGGGAGACAGTATAATTCAATTCCTTTATACCTGGTGGCCTAAAACTTTGAACCTGCCTGAAGCTTTTCCTTTTAGCATCAAAAGGGCACATAGATCACTTTCCAACTCATCTTTCAAAAAAAATCTTCATCAAGGTCATTGATTGCAAGATTTTTTTCAAGTCATGATAAGGATTTAGTCCTAAAAGCTGCATGGATTAATTATCCAGTTAAAATTAAAGAAAATACTGTAAAGGCTGCCAGCCCAGCTAGCTGGAATTTTGTAATTAATTCTATGTCATTTGTGAATAGTAATATGATTTGTATGCTTGTCTTGCAAATGTAAGAAAACTATATGTTATGTGTATATTAAACTACTGGTGCAGAAGTGTGTGTTGAACTCTATGTTCTGTACTGAGCATCAAGAATGTAATCACAGTGTACCCTGCTGGAAAAGAGTAGAAATGTGTATAAACTATATACCTGTGCAAATGTATGTTTTCATGGTAGAAGTTGGAACATACAGAGTTAACTTGCAAAACTCTAAGAAAATAAGTTGAAATTGTTTACAACTGTGCTATAAAGTTAGGCAATGCAAAGAGACAGGATGTCCAGAGCTAGGATGTTTTTCTGTTGTCTGGAAGCAGAAATAATTACAAGTTTCAAAGATAAAAGTGCATAACTGTTTTACAACTTCCAGTTCCAGGCAAACTTCTGAGAGATAAGTATTTTTGACACAGAGGTGCTACATTTTAAGTTTCTGTTAGCCTGGGAACTGAAAGCAGAGGTGACAAAGAATGATGTAATCTGAGAAAATGCAGCAGAAATGTTTGATAGTAATGTAAGAATTATCTCAGAGAGTGAGTCTGTGCATTTTGTATTTATCTTTGGACCTAGAAAAATCCTCTCATCAGCACTTCACATCTGTATTTACCTTGCTCTGTAAGTAAGTCATTTAGGGCATAGTATCTTTTTGATATAGCTAGGAATACAGTAAATATTAGTGTACATGTTTTCTGTATGTATTTAAGACTGTCCTGCAATGTTGTTTTGAAATATTTCCTGTGATTCTGAGCTCTGTTGTCACTGTGTTGAGTTAATGAGTATTGTCTTGTGCTTTTATCATTTATTATTAAAAATATTTAAACCTTTTAATTGTGGCTGCTTTGCTAAGAAAT
This sequence comes from Protopterus annectens, assembly GCF_019279795.1. Taxonomy (NCBI): domain Eukaryota; kingdom Metazoa; phylum Chordata; order Ceratodontiformes; family Protopteridae; genus Protopterus; species Protopterus annectens. The sequence continues at coordinate 524,858,259 of NC_056729.1, forward strand.
ATTTAAGCTCTTAGTGTGCTTGCATATGTATTTGGTAACACTGTATAGGCCAATCCAATAGCCTTAAAGGCGTAGTCACACTTACCATTTGGATAATAGTAACATTACACATTAGAATTGGTCACCCTTTGTAAGAGCCTTATAGTAGCTGATAAGTAAGGGTGGCTGGTGACAGTGATTTCTACCTTATAGTCTGGGCAGAAGGGGGCATTGCTAGTGAACCTGTCCCAGCCTTCCCCAGGAGTATCTGTGTGATTGTATATAAATCAAATCTCAAAGTATGTGTGTGTGTGTGTGTGTGTGTGTGTGTGTGTGTGTGTGTGTGCATGTGCGTGTGTGCGTGTGTGTGCGTGTGTGCGTGTGTGTGTGTGTGTATGTGTGTGTGTGTGTGTGAGCTACTTGGACAGGGACACGAAGCACTGGTTGGACAGAGTGGATGGTGGAGGTTTTGGCTTGACCACTCGGCTGAGATCTTAACCCTATAGCTGTGTCAGTGGGGAGTCTTACTGGGTATCTGGAGAGAAAGCAAGAGAAACCAGCCCCAGACTGACTGTGATCTCTGTGTGCTCTTAAGGGGAATTGTACTTTACTGTGTGTGTACTTGTCATCCTCCCAATGTGCACTTCCCTCACTGGTGTTAATGGTGAGGATTGAGGCTCCTTGATTACTGGGCCAGTGCAGGGGCATCACAAATGCTATAAGATTTGACAGACTATTCAACATTAATGATATCAAGGAAAAAAACATGTGTGCCACTTGTTAAAAGCTTAAAGAAAAGCAATATTAAAGCACAAATCTTGTTTCCAGCAAAAATAAAGATTTACTTTTCAGAAGAAAAGAAGATTTTTAACACCTTGTGTGAAGATTGGAGGAAAATGGGCGAAGGTTGCCAGCCTAGTCAAATAGAATTTGAAACATAATTCTAGCTATTGTATAAATAAATGTAAAATACAGGCTTGTGTTTTTAAATGAAAGAAAACACTGTAAAATGTGAACTTCAAGATTGTTGCAACATTGCCATCTGCTGTAAGAAAAACCAAGCCAAGCATTTGAAATGTGTCTTTTGAAGTTGAAAAGATCTTATGAATCTCTTTGATGTTTACAAGTCAACTCCAGTGAGTCTGGATGAAGGTTTCATGCCCATTGTTTTAAGGTTAAAGTTAAGGGCCAGAATGTACATGTGGAAGATGCTTTATTGCTCTGGTGTATATGTGAAATGCCTTGTACTGTTGTAGTTTCCTCAGCAGGTGTTAGCTTACTAAATAATGCAGTTTGTGGCCTGAGAAAACCTAAGTTTCAAAATGATGTAATTTGGGAGGGCTTCAGCAGAGCTGTTGGTTAGTGTTTAAAAACTATTGTTCAGTGAGAGACTGTAAGCATTATGATCTTGGACATCTAACCCAGCACTGCTTATGCTTTATATATGTAAGTAGGATTATAGCATTGTGTTTTCTCTTAAGATTAGCTAAAGATTAAAAAGTTATATTAAGTGTTTTTCTTTGATGTCATACTTGTCCTACTGTATTATTTTAAGTTTCTGTGTGATCCCTGATCTCTTAGATATTTCTGTGGTGTAGTAGTATTGTCTTGTGTTTTAATTATTTATTATTAAATATTTTAAAAACCTTTACCTGTGGCTGGTTTGTTTAGAGATAACTTCTAAAGTACATTACATATTTACAGATTTTACTGTCTAAGTCACTCCAAATTAAGCCTAGACTGCATAGTCACATTACCAATTGGATAATAATATTGCACAGTAATAATTGGACACCCTTTTAAGGGCCTTTTAGTAGCTGATATTATTAGCTGGGTGGTGGCAGGAATTACTACTGTATGGTCTGGGTAAAGGGGCACAGCTGGAGAATCTGTGTCAACCTTTCCCAGGAGTGTATGTGAAGTTGTATAGATACTTATCACAAAGTGTGTGTGTGTGTGTGTGTGTGTGTGTGTGTGTGTGTGTGTGGTGTGTCAGCTACTTGACAGGGACATGAAGCACTGGTTGGACAGAAAGGGTATTGGAGGTTTTAGCTTGCCCAGCTAGACTGAGACCTAGACCCTATAGCTGTGCCAGTGGAGAGTCTTATTGAGGACCTGGTGAGCAAAAGATCAACCAGCCCCAGACTGACTGTGATCTCTGTGTGCACTTAAGGGTAATTGTACTTTACTGTGTGTATTAGTTATCCTTTCTTCTTCTAGAAGACGACCTCCCTGGTGTTAGTGGTGAGGATTGAGGCTCCTTGATTGCTGGGCCAGGGCACGGTCATCACACGTTGGAAGATGCATTGTAATTTATACAGAAAAATAAAATCCTAGAAAAAAAAACAGATGAAATGGACTAGAATCTATCAATTTCTTTGTAGTGAAATGCAACAAGAGATGATTGGTTAATAAAAAATAAAAATGGTAAAAAAACTGAAGAACAAATGAAAATCAATGTATTTCATGACTATGAATTATTATTAATTTAAAGAAGTGCTTCAGTACTTATGAACAGGTGCTGAATATTACTTTTTACAAAGTAAATCATTTATTTATTTTTCCCCTACTTAAAATGGTTGCTAGTATACTTTTTAAACTGTTAGAGTTTGCTTCTTTCAGCTATATATGAAGTTATTATATTATATAAACTTATTTTCATTTAAAGTTGAAATGGGTTAAACTATTCATTTTATTAAAAGTTAATCATTATTATAATGAAACATGTTAGGTGGCACACTTTCTGATATCTTGGCATTGTTGAGTAATGTACTATTAAATATAATGCAAGTTGCAACAAATTACACTAAAGAGGTATGTTAAGTTACATTCTGGGTTCTTAAAATGGTCCAGTAGTTTGTTACTGATAGTATACTTCACATGCAGTAGAACCCAGGAAATGCATTTTATATTTTAGAAAAAGTATAAAAATATAGCTTTTTACATATATAACATTTTTATTGGAATTATATCAAATAATTAGAGTAACATTCACATGTTTACAAGTTAAACTTGGATCACATATAACTGTCATTCTTTTAATTGAAGTTTATATGCTATGTCTCCTTTAAAAAATGACAGCCTGCTTTATATTAAACATCTCTTACAAATATTGCCTACTGAATCACTAAATGTTATTTCTTTAAATACAATTGCTTTTAAGTGGTTAGAATACTTTGACATGATTTTTGTTGTTTTTTTTAGTGGTTTGGAGGGGTTTGAGGGATTGATGTATAATGCAGAGGTGGCTTGGATTCCCTTGTGAGTGTTTTTATGTGAATTGTAACTAATCGACTGTTCTTTGTCAAGCCCTTATCATGAAAGCCAGCTTGAAACAACTTAGACTCATGAGCACTTTTGTGATGCTGTGGGAGTTCCTAAAATTCTAAGAACTGTCTAGGTTACATCTTCTGGTCTAAAAGTAAATAATCATAATAGTTTGAATCTTATGATAAGATGTCAAAGAAATCAATTTAAATAATAAGCAAAAGGCAGTGAATTGCATTCTAAACCACTGTCAGTTATTACATAGTTCTGAATGTTTGCTACTGATAGTATACCTGACATGCAATAGCACCCATGAGAGTTATGCTATGTTATAAACTAAGTATAAAAATATAGTTTCTTACATATATAAAATTTATTATTGGAAAGTTATCAAAAACACTAGAGTAACATTCACACTTTTACAAGTTAACCCTGGATCATATTTAACTGTCATTCTTTTAATACAAGTTTGTATGCAATGTCTCCTTTAAAAAAATGACAGTCTGCCTTACATTAAAGATCTCATACAGATAGTGCTTACTGAATTATTAAATGTTATTTATTTAAATGCAATAGCTTTTCAATGGTTAACATACTTTGAGATTTTTTTTATTGGTTTGGAAGGGTTTCAGGGATTGATGCATAATGTAGATATGGCTTGGATTCACTCTTGAACATTTGTGTGTGAATTGTAGCTGATAAACTGTTCATTTGCAAGCTTTTGTCATGAGGACCAGGCTAACTGCTCTTGAGAGCTATTCCAAGCTTAAGTAGAGTCATGAGCACTTTTGTGATGCTGTGGGATTTCTGAAAATTGTAAGAACTGTCCAGGATACTTCTTCCTGTCTAAAAGTAAATAATCATAATATTTTAAATTATATGCTAAGATGTCAATGAATACAAGTTAGATATCAAGCAAAAGACAGTGAATTGCATTCTGAACCATTGCCAGTTGTTAAATCATTCTGAATGCTTGCAGTATGTCAAAAGGATAGTTTATATAGTAGCCAACAGAAATACATTTCTGATAAAAAAAATAGTAGTGTGTTTCTCTGTTATTGTCTCTTTTTAATGATACCAAAATGTAATATCTCAAAACAATTTATTATGGAAAGTTTGAATCTTAAAAGTGAAGATTTTTTCGGATGTTTATTCAGATACTATTAGACATAACATTAAAGTAAAACATAAGGCTGATTATAACAGTAGTACTAGCTTAAAGAGGAATAGAGCAATAATACATGACATAGTTTACAAATATAAATGTCTGATTTTAAATGCATATCTATTAATAGTAATGGATTGAATAATCTAGTAAACAGGGGCAGTCTTTTCAAATACTTGCAATTACATTCAGCTCAAATAGTATTTCTACGGGGAACACATTTACTTAATAAATATTATATAAACTTCCATTTAAGTATTATTTGGTTTTAGCATGTTCTGGCTGTCAAGCTAAAAGAAGAGACACCCTCATTTTATGGAAGAACTCACCAGTAATGCCTAATGAAATATTTTAGGTATGTTGATAAAAATGATATGTTAAGCATTGTTATAATTAAGTGGAACAGAAAAGTATATACATTGGTGAGCCCTTAATGGATTCCAGGAGTTAGAGCTAAAGATGCAAAAAATTACTTAGACACTATAGCCTATTACGTGGAAGGTGAAGTCATAATGGCTAGTAATTTTAACTGTAATTTATCAAAGATTCCACTGCAGATAGAAAGCAGATAGAAAGCTGAGAATCATATCTTCAGACAAACACTTAACAAATTGTATAAATCTAATGAATTTAAAGGAGAAATATATGGGCTAAGGAAAACAAACTTACTTCAATTTACCCATTATACATATAGATATGGAACATAAAGAATTATTGATACAATTTTTGTCTCAACAATCTGTTATCACATATCAGAGAAGTTTTAATAGTTTCATGTCCATTATCAGGCCATAATGTTCTAATCTTTAATATTATTTTAAAAACTGGCAATGTAATACATTATAGGAGAATGCCATCATACATTATTAAAATAAAAGGATTGTAAAATAAAAGGATTGAAGAATTAGTATGTTAAAGAGATCAAAAATTTCCTAATAATAAATATGAATGGTGAAGTATCTGACATTGTCCTGTGGGATTCACTAAAGGCTTACTTAAAGGGAAGAGTTACACACTGGTATATTAGCAATACATTCAAATACACTATAGGCCAAAATAGACATATTAAAGTTAAATCTAAACCAAATGGCATTATCAGTCAGTCTGAACTTAAAAAAAAAAACTTAAATAGAAAATATGCAAAAATTCTAAATCATAAAAGTTCAATAAACCTGGAAAAATGTAACTCCAGGCATATTCAGTAGACCCTTTAAAGTTGTATAAATGTGCTCCAAAATCAAAGAAAATGAATACACTAAATCATATCAAAGAAATTATAACATATATAAATAAAAAAGAACAGATAAAGGTATTCTTGAAGACTTTAAAATATTTTCTGAAAATATAAATAACTATACATGTAACCTAGATAGTGATGATATAATTTAAACTTTTCAAAGGGAAAATATAAATAATAAAATAACAAGTGAGCAAATAAAAAATGATAAACCATTCACTTTAACAGAAATAAAAGATCAAATTAAAAAAGGTTAAAAAAATAAAGTGCTGGGCTTAGATGGTCTTAAACCAGAACTATATAAAATACTACCAGATCCAGTAGTTAAAATATTACATAAGGTATATAGAGAAATAAAAACAACTGAAGTCCCCCATCATGGAAATATTCCCTTATATCACATATTTTAAAACAAGATAAAGATCCTACAAAGTGTTCATCATACAGACCCATTTCACTTTTAAATGTGGACTATAAGATGTTCATGTCCATTTTACCTAACAGAATTAATTTACTTATACCTAAACTAGCAATGATCACACTAGGTTTATTTTAAATAGACAAGTACAGAATAATACATACATTAAAATACAGTGAAAATAAAAATAAAAAAGAACTTTCTATCATTAGTCTCAGTTTAGATAAGGCTTTTGACATAGTTAATTGGTCGTACCTGTTTAAAATACTTAAAGTGTATAATTTTTCACCTAGGTTAATTGCATAAATATTTAAGTTATGCAATAACTCATGTGCTTATGTTAAAATAGGTTATTTTTTTCTAATTCCTTTAAATTACAAAAAGGCACAAAACAAGGCTGCCCATTATCACCTTTACTTTTTGCATTAGCGATAGAACCATTTGCTAATAGTATTAGATCCAATAAGAGCATTAATGGTATCAAAATAAAAGAAGATTTTGAACTAAATATTCAACTCTTTTCGAAAGATATTTTACTAACAATAGGAAATATGGATAATTAATTAGAACATATAATTAGTTCCATGAGTCAGTTTGAAGAAATTTCAAACTTGACATTTAATCACAATAAAACAAGTACATTATTAATTAATAAAAAACATTTTAAAAAAACATACACAACAAATATTCTAACTTTAATTAGAATAGCAATCAAATGAAATACCTTAATATAACCATCATGTCTAACAGTAAGGAAATGATGCAAACAAATTTTCAACAGGTTGTTGATAAAATTTTAAGATTAGTCACAAGTTGGAACAAATTCTTCATTACTATGGAAGAGTGATTAATGCTTATTAATGCTTATTATTATTTTTCTCCCTAAACTATTGTTTGTCTTATGATCTTTATACTATCTCCATCCAAATAATTGATGAAGAAGATAAATAATATTCTATGTAAACATTTTTGGCATCCTAACAAACTAAGAGTTTCCTTTGACTGGCAAAGAAAAGGTTGGAATAATGGTGGAATAGGATTCACTGATATTCAATTGTATGCTACTTCAACAATTGTAAAAGCTATAGCATTGTGGATAAATTCATTGCATGATTCAAAATGGAAACAAATACATCAAGAAATATTATTAGTAAATAATAAATATATCAGAACCAATCATAAACAAATAGCTCCTAGTAGTTTTATTTGGTTATTAAAATATATTTTTTGTAAATGGAATTGCACCCTCTTTTCAAATTCCCTGTTCTTTCCAAAAGTTTACATATTATAACCATTGTATTCTCTCCATCTCTCTCACATCCATACCATGCCTTTCAGCACATTGGGCAACAACTACTCTTCAGCACTTGTTTCTGTGGCAGTTACAGGTTTTACAGGGTCAGGTTGCTAACCCAAAGCCCAAACCTCCTCGGAGGGTGTACCACTCAGTCACACCTAGGGGCAATTTAGGGTGACCAATCCACCTACTTTATGTCTTTGGAATGTGGGAGGAAACTGGAGCATCAGGAGGAAACCCACACTAACACAGGGGGAACATGCAGACTCTGCACAAAAGACAGTCCAGCTGGAAATTTAACCAGAGAACCTCTTGCTGTGAGGCAACAATGCTAACCACTGCACCACTGTGCCACACAAAACTATTGCATTAAAGGTTTAATATTTTCTATGTTTTGAATTGCATATACAAATTAGTGCTTAAAAACTCATAACTTCAACAAAATGCTAGTTTTAAAATAAAAAAGTAACTTTTTTATTTGCATCAGTTTTTAAATGGTACTGATATATATATATATATATATATATATATATATATATATATATATATATATATATATATATAGGTTCACTATAGAATCTCGAAATACTGAAATTCCAAATTTCAGTATTTTGAAATTCTATAGCTGAAAGCTTTAAATCACGAAACCCCAGAAGCGTGAAATTCAAAATCCCGTGGTTCGGAGATTTTGAAATAGCGCTTCTGGTGTTGCGGTATGTGAATGGATAGGTGTAATTTCAGGTAAGTATGTATGTGTAAGTGTGTTGGTTAGGGGCTTTAGTGTATGTTAGTGTGTGCTGTGGCTGTGATGTGTGTGCAAGGGGCTATGAAATGTGTGGGTGTGAGTTACTGTTGTGTGTGTTATTGTGCAATCTCAGAGTTAGTATATATAAATAGAGGGGTGTGGGGGTGCAACCCCCCACATGGGGGTGCAGTGGGGCTTGCCCCCTTCTTGTCTGTAGTGTAGGATTGTATGTTTGATTGTGGGGGACATTGTGTGTATGTGTATGTGTGTGGTGTATTTGTAGTATAGGTTCACAATTTTAAATTTCACGGTTCTGGGGTTTTGGGATTTAAAGTTTTCGGCTATAGAATTTCAAAATATTGAAAATCAGGATTTCAGTATTTTGAGATTCTATAGTGAATCCATATATATATGGGTCTAGGACTATTCACTGAAGGCACATTTCACTGAAAGACAAAGGACTGTGCACAAATCACTGAAAGCACAATTCATTGAAACACATTTCACTGAAAGTCAAATAAGGCTTTTTCCCCACTGTAGTGTGACCCTGCAGTTAGAATATATAGTAAGGGGGGTGTGGGGGGCACCCCACATAGTTTGGAAATATATTAAGCTTACAAAAGAGTAATTTATTGAAATTGCAAGTATACATGTGTATAGTTCAAAATATTTAAAATAGGTGGGGGGCTATGCCCCCACACCCCCCTTATTATATAGTCTAACTCCAGGGTTGCACTACAGTGGGGAAAAGGCCATATATAACTTTCAATGAAGTGTTTCAGTGAATTGTGTTTTCAGTGAATTGAGCTTTCAGTGAATTGTGCACAGGCAAATGTGTTTCAGTGAAATGTGCTTTCAGTGAATAGTACTAGACCCATATATATATATATATATATATATATATATATATATATATATATATATATATGTATGGGTTGACCTAACTTTCATTTGCCTGACACTCATTTTCCTGACCTTATTTGACTGAAATTTCATTTGCCTGACACTTCATTTGCCTGACACTTCATCATATGATATTGTTAACTTTTGATGTAATATTGCTTAGTAAGACCCATATATATATATATATATATATATATATATATATATATACTGTTGAAAATTTAAGGCCCAAATATAATCAAGGTTCTGAGAACTGGTTAATTTTACAAATATTTAGAGACTTTGTGAATACAGAGATTAATTAGATATTTAATCTAGATAACAGATCATTTTAATCTATATAAGAGATCATTCTCCAAATTATTGGAATTCTTAATAAATAATAATAATAATGCAATGATAAATAAATCATGTTTGTCATAAATTTGTAAAATTCCAAAGTAGACTAGATTTCACATATTTAGACAATTTCTATTGGAACTACTCCTCAAAAATTAGTAATGAAGACTTCTCTGAAGAATACAGGGAATTTAATATTAAAATCTACATCTACATGACTACATCTTCATTATATTGGAAATTTTTCACTTGGAAATTCTTAAACAGAGCTTTTGTCACTCCTAACAAAATTACAATTATGTATAAATCAAATAGAACTAAATGCTGGAGATGTGATTGTGAAATAATAGCTGATTGAACACATATGGTATATGAATGTGATGCCGTCTCCCCATTTTTGGAAAGAAATTAATAACTTAATTCAAGCTCTATGGTCAGATAGATGTAATATTTGTAAATCTTTAGTTTTATTTAATGTTGCAATTCCTAAGATAATTCCTAAAACCCAAGTGCCTTTTCTTTGGTCTATTCTTGCTATAGCCAGAAAAATAATTACTAACAGATGGAAGAGTGAAGTTACCCCCTCTAGTGTTGAGTTTATTAATATGGCAAAAATTGTTTGCAGCAGTGAACTGTATACTCTAAAGATGAGAACTTCTAATATTACACATCCATATACATCTTGGCTTAAACTTAAAGACTTGCTTGTAAAATATTAATTGCTGTTGATATGTAAAACTTAGCTGTGGACCTATACAAATAGTTATTTGTTTGTTTTATAACTAATTTGTTTATTTATTGCTTTAAAATCAAATTAAACAAAATAAAACAAGAAAAACATGATTCCGAGAAGGAGTCAGAAACAACTTTTTGAAATTTATAGTGAACTCCAGGATCTGCGGAAGGGAGATTGCATAATGAAGATTTTGCAACAGAGTGTCTGGAGAGGATGCCTGAAACAGGAGGTCATCTAGGTAGGCAAAGACTTGGATCCCCCTTAGCCTGCTAAAAGGAATCATAGGAATGAGGCATTTGCTGAATACCCTTGAAGAAGTAGAAAGGCCAATGGGCAAAGCAAAGAACTAAAAATGCCCGTAGGCAACACAGAAACATAAAAACTTCCTGAAAATGGGATGAATTTGGATATGGAAATAAGCATCCTTGATATACAGAGACACCATATTACCCTCAGGAAGCAAAACAGGAAACAAAGTATAAAGGGACAGCATTCAAAGAGAGGGAACCTTCCGAAATGTATTCAGATGATAGAGGTCTAAAATCGGTCTCCAATTGCCCTCTTTCCTGGGTACTAGGAATATTCTGGAATAAAACCCCATCCCCTTTGGGAAACTGGAATCTCTTGAATAATACCCTGAGTCAAGTGGTCCAGAAGCATCCCTGCAAAGAAGGACAGCTGTTCTTGAGGGGGCTGAAGAATTCCCATAAAAGGGGGAAGAGATTTCCAGACCATTACATACCCTTGGTAGATAATGGATAGAACCATGGAGTCCTGAATAATCTTTAACTAAACTGGAAGAGATAGAGAAAGGTGAATAGAAAGAGGAATGTGATGGGGAAGAACAGGAAACTTCTGGGACACAGAGGTCTGAGTAGATGTAGCAAAAGGAGCCCACTTTCCACCTTTCTTGCCCTTGGGGGAGGGTGAGATTGCCTACAAACAAAACCTGGCTTATTGGGGTAATTTCTCTGAAATTTAGGGACAGAAGAAACAAAAATAAGTTTAGGTTCCTGTAAATCCTTTCCCTTATCCTGAACAGACTTAAACAAAGTGGTAGCAGCTTCAGCAAACAAGTGTTTATTATCCAGAGGAGCATCCATCAACTTAGCCTTAATATCATCAGGTTAAGGTTAAAGCCAAAGCTAAGAATATCTCATCACAGACCAAAAGCAGCAGCCCTAAAGGAAGCGTCTGTTGCATCATAACTACACCTGATGGAATGATGAGACATCTGGGAGGAAGTCCCTAGCAGGGAAAGAGCAGAAGTCTTCCCATCAGAGTCACAAAGATCAGAAATTACCTGACAGGCCATGGAAAGAAGAGCCACCATGTACCTGGGCATATGGGTTTGATAATTGACCACCCTAAAAGCTAAAGAAGCAGAGGTATAAACCCCATGGTTCTGTTATCTTTATCAAAAGACAGTAAATTAGGAGAAGGTAGCAATTGTGATGGCTTATCAGAAGCCACAGAAACATCAAGGGGTCAGCAGAAGTGCACTTGTAAAGAAATTTGCAGTTCTCAGGCACCCTATAAAACCTATCAGGTTACTTGGGGGCAGGGACTGGGAGTTAGGAGCCTTAGAAGCATTAGAAAAGGCATCCAACAAAGCAACCAAAACAGGAGGGACAGCAGAAGGTCTAGGAGAATCTATCTGCATGAGCTCATAATTCCTTTTCTGTACTTCAGAGACCTAAAACCTGAGCACAATCCTATTTAAAAACTCAATCATTCTAGAGATTATGTCCCCAAAAATAGTTTCCTGAAAAGGAGTATCAGAACTAGTAAATTCTTCTTCAAGAGACCCATAATCTAAAAGAGAAGGAATCTGAGAGGAGTAAGCAAGGAATTCCTCATCTGAATCTGCCTCCTCTTCAGAGGAATCCTGTTCCCTGGGTCTTTTAAGGGTAGTAGAGGGACAAGGAGGATCTGGAAAAGAAACTCCCTGAAGAGGTTTTAAAGCCAGCAAAGCATTAAACAACCCTTGAGTGAAATGTTGCCATTCACTCTGTGGGTTCTTAGGAACTGGAGTAATATGTTTAGTTTTCTGCTTTTTCTTTAAGTGGATGTCCACCTTATTAAATGTAAAAGGCCCACACCCCAGATAGCATTCAATAATTGTAGTAGGAGCTTCTTCTCTGAATAGAATTTAAGGAACACCCCTAGGCCCCTCAAAAATAATCACCCACAGTTCCCCCTGAACATCTGATGAGGATGTCTGCAAGACCTCCAAGGATGTGCCTAAGGTCGGGTCTCCACCAGCCTCCAAACCCATAGCAGCTGAAGAATCCAACAATAGAGCCAGGCAAGCCTTTGGGCTTTCACTTGCCTCAGGACAGATGTTTGGTGGAAGCTGTACAGCAGAAGAATCTGACCTAGATTTCTTGGACTTCTTCACAGACAGCTGTCCCTTGGACTGGGAAGTTCTTTCAATTGTGTCTTTAGCTAAGAGCTTAAGACATTGATTCTCCAGATACAATGTCAAAGAAGAAAGTCTACTATGGAGGGTCTTGGGAAGAAAGGCCTGATGGATTGAACAGGACATATGGTTGTAGGAAGCACCAAGGCAAAATAAAGACTGCTCATTAGGGTCTTTATGGAGAATATGTCTCCTACACTGGCATTTACCTTTCTTGGATGACATGAAACCACACAAGCAATAAAAAGTAAAAAGAAAGATAAGACACACAAAAAAAAACAATAATTCACTTATCTAATATCCTGGTGAAACAGCAAAGGAAGGGGCATTTAGACTGATGATCAAGAGATGGCATTTAGACTGGTGGCAAAGAAGTTCAGAGGATGGTACATCCAGATGTCATCTTTATGCTCTGCACTACACAAGGAGCATACATGTGAAGTACGGCATACCTTAAAGCAACCTAAAGGCTTTGGTACAGTGGCCAGATGTAAGGCTGTCCTTGGCAGAGGATCCCTATTGTAAAGAATAATGCAACACTGAAATGGAAGGACATCATATGACTTCAAGAGGTTAGAAGGTTTCTAGAAGGGGGTCTGTCCTTACATAAGTGGTTCCTACAGTGTTTTTATAATCAGATGCAAAGGTTCAACAGAAAATAACAGCAGAGGAGAATCAAATTCGTAATTTAATGAAACCTAAATAAAACTTTTCACTATCACAACAGTGTGCCTGCTAGTGCACAGCAGGGAATTCAGGTATGTATGTGGTCGGAAGTCTCAAATGGCTGATGTTTCCTAAGGCCTGTGAAGAGTTTAAGATTACATAAAAACATTTGGGAAACAGCAGTATATTAATGACTTTACATCTAGCGGTTGGGAGAGGGTAGCCCCTGAAACAATGTGGGTAGCTTCATATATGCACATTTTGACAGTGTAGTTAAAGTGACTTGTGAAAAATAAGAAGCAGACAAGTACTGTATGCCAAGATACTTAAGTTTGGATGCACTGAATCTTGTTAACTTTTTGAGCTAAAAGTGGTTGTGGAGCGAAGGCTAGATGGCAATGGATATTATGAAATAAGAGTACAATGGCACTTTATTGACGGGTCTATATTATGACGTCAAAATGTCATAATATGGAACACCTAAACATCTAGCCATATTCATCGAAATGCATTTACGTGAATCGATGAATACTTACAGTGCAAAGAAACACTTGCCCTGCAATCCAGCATAACTAACCTAACCTAAAACAAATTGACCCATGTGGGGGGCTTCACCCCCCACACCCCACCTAACTAAATATACCAACTCCGAGATCACACTACAGTGGAGAAAAGGGCAACACCATGTAAATAATCAACTACATCTTTGCCCTGGAAGTACTCATCGAATCGCGTAAATGCATTTAGATGAATAAGGGTCGACCATCTGGTGTTCGATATTATGACATTTCAATGTCGTAATATAGACCCTTGTTGACTTATATACTGAAAAGTAATTGGCCAAGGATGGATCTGTGTGTGACATCCTCACTTGATAATAACTCACTAGATTATTTCAGCTTTCATCTTATTTTATATTTTCCACCTTGCAGATAGCTGGCAAATCTTTTTAATGCATTATTATATAAATCAAATGCAATAAGTCTTTGTATAAAATGTAAAAACTGAATTGATAACCCCGTGATGCACTAAACTATGCAACATGGTGTAAGCAGCAATACGCCTACTGCAGTTATTTCAGTTAATCTACCAAAGAAGAATATTTCCATCAACCAGCAGCCAAGAATATGTGCTGTTATATCTTTCTTGGACTGGTCTTTCTACGCTGTCATTGGAAAGGGTGTAATGCTTCAAGCTCTAAAGACTGTAAATCAGTATTAAGACTGAAGTGCATTATTATGGACAAGCTAAAGTGGGTCAATATCATAGGATTATGGGGGATTACTAGGCTATTAACCCTTTTGGGCCTTTTTAAGCCTAGCCATGCTTCCCAAAAACATTAGCAAGGTTTTGGTCTCATAAGTTTATGTGAGGGTATATATAACTCAAGAAGGAGTAGTCAAGCGTTTACAAGGTATCTCTCTTTAAGAGAGACGCAGGTGCCAGACCAGAGGTAAATTTATGATTTCCCATCCACTGATCATGAGTAAGTACTAGGCTAGCTGTTCTTGTGGACTATTTTAAGCCTATACAGTTTACCTTGGTGGGAATTCAACCATCTACCTTTTGTCTGTGAGGTAAATACTTGAGGTAAATACCTAAACCACTTTGTCAACTCTCTTAGAGTGCAGCAGGGCTAAACATATATGGTATACTATTTGTTTTGCGGGTATGCGGCATGGCCATTAAGGTTGCATCAGAGGATGTTTTGCAGGTCAAATACAGATGACCTTGCATCAACTTGTAAGATATCAAGTATAAGGATAAGGCTTTGAGGCAGTCTGCATGGGACATTCTGCCTCCTTTACTGTCATCTTCCCTGAGCTTTTATGTTTTAGCCCTTTAGTAATTATATTGAGCTGCCTAAGTTGTGCAAGTTGCATTTTCCTAATTTTTGCATATTATAGTACAACAAATAAAATGTTGCCCATTTTACATATTTTTCCTAATTAATATTGTAGCTGCTGCTCTGTCTGGCTGGTGGAGAGCACTAGAGCCATGGGGACATTTGTTTGGTAAAGAGCCATAGGGAGATTTGTTTGGGGATGTGGTTATAAACAGTCATAATCCAGTGCAAAGGTATACATTTTCTAGCACAGCTAACAGATCATGTGGCACATCACTTGTTGCTTCTTTAAGCTGTAATGATTTCCAATAATATACTTACTTCAATGTTCTGCTTGTTGCTGCATTTGTCATGTTCTTTCACTCTTTCTGATGGCAATAATGAATATTAAGGTCAAAAGCATGCACATCGCTGAGTCCCTACCTAATTACCGAACACATTCTGATAAATTTACAAAAGCAGTCTTAATTGAGGAAAAAAAAATCAGTGTCTGATACTGTTTGAGAATGTGTGTTTGTATATGAATACATCTATCTACCCATCTATTTATTTATTTATCTATCCAGTCAGTGAATCAGAGTTAATTGTGCACTGTGCACATAAAATGTTATCTTTTTTCATATACTTGTGTATTTGTGTGTGCATCACGATATGCATGGTGAAAGTACATATTTATCTTAATAATCGAACAGGGATAAATATATATGGTATGGAAAAACTACAGGAGCTTGAGTCCCACATGTTCAAAAAGCACTGTCTAGAAGCCAGGGACTTGAGTGTCTTGTAGCTTGTGTCGATGCTGCTTAGACTGGAACTCAAATATGAGATTGGGCAACCAGCTGTAAGGATAGAGCGGGATGAGAATTTTAGGATTAGGGTGCAGTAAGAAGATTTTATAGTAGGGAGTAAGCAGGGAGTTTTAAGACTAGGGAGTGAACAGGAAATATAGGTTTGGGGAGGGGGTAAAGTTTTAAATTTATTGATCAAAATGGGACTTTAGATTTGGGAAGGGGAGTGGAAGTTTAGAGCAGTGGAGTGAGGACTCGGTCTGGGATCTGTATAAGAGTTTTAAGGTTAGAGTTTAAGTTCCTGTAAGTCCATATGATTTTACAGGGCAGAGCGTTAGGAGGGCTGCATAGAAATGGCAGATAAGTGTTTTATCTTTTTTCAATATTTGTATGTTTGTATGTACATCAGGATATGAATGGTAAATGTATATATTTATCATAATAGTGGAGCAGGGATAAATATATATGGTATGGAAAAACTATAGAAGCTTGAGTCCCACATGTGTAAAAGCATTGTATAGAAGCCAGGGACTTGAGTGCCTTGTAGCTTGTGCAGGTGTAGTTCAAACTTGAACTCAAATATAAGACTGGGCAACCAGATGTGAGGAGGCAGCGGGAAGTGGATTTTAAGCTTAGGGAGCAAGTGGTAATGGGCAGTTACATCATGAGAAACTGGACAAGTACCTGTAGACCCTATCTGTCTATCTGTCTATCTATTTATCCTAACAATAGACCAGAGTTAAAAGGTTTAATAAAACAACAGATTGGTACACTGTATACATAAAATGTTATCTTTTACATATATTTCTGTGTATATGTATATGTGTTTGTATATGTGTACGTATATGAGTTGTGGATGTATATATTTATCCTAATAGTGGAGGAGAGATAAAGTATTTGACAAAAAACATATATATATATATATATATGTATATATATATATATGTATATATATATATATATATATGTATATCTTGCAGGAACACTACAGACACTCAAATAATTTTACAGAGTTACGTGTTAGGAGGGCTACATATAAATGGGAGATTGGTCTAGTGGGAGTTTGAGCACTTGCTTTTTGGAGCAAGTGGCAGTGAGCGGGTAAGTCAAAAGAAAGAAGCACACTTGCACCTGTAGTAGATCCATATGGTACACCTTGTAGATAAATTTTTGTTCATCTATACCTTTCTTGTATCAACATTAATCTACACAAATCACATCAACATTTTTTTACACCCTTAGCACATCGTCAAAGCTGCTGACTAACCAATCAGAAAAAAATTACATTATTTGCCTGGATGTGTGGTGTAGATGGATGAAGCCCGGAGTGTAACCCAGGTGACCTGACTTGGCCTAGTGACATGGTTGCTGAAAGAGCTGGGCTACAATGGCTAGAGTGGACTGTTTTCTGCAGACCTGCCCATCATGAGTGGAGGGACATGCTGGCAGCCAGTTGACCAACTGCTCCTGTATAAATAGCATTGTGCACATCACCAATGGCTAGGCACCAGCGGGGTGTGGCCTGGCTATCTCAAACCATTGATGGTAACCTTCATAGGGATGTGTTGGACAATGCACACATAGGGCAGATGACACAAGAGTGGAAGTTTCCTGTTTCATGTGATTAAAGTTTCATTCACTTTACTAGCCAAACTGCTTTCCACATTCTTAAACATATTTTCTATACACATTGCTCTCATTGTACCTCATTCAGTGGGTCATAATCTCACTCTCCTGCTACCCTTTTTCCCAAGTATATCCCCTTCTCTGTTATCAGTTATATTGCATCTGTTATCAGTGCTCTCTGAACATTTGCCCCATATCCTCTTATGCTTTATTCTCCCTCACCACTTATAATTATTCTCCTCATTTGTCCCATATATTTTATCTTAAAATCAGTGGGTAGAATAAAGCAAAAGAAGAGAAAAGCTGCCTACCTCTATTGAGATACACTGCACTGCTTCAAATTTAGAGTGAGACACCGGCCTCCTAAACAGTAGATCTTATGCAATCTTCTTCCTGTTATCATCTCTACTGTGGTTTTCTGGACCCTTCAGCTTCATAAACAAATAACTGTGATTGTAGAAGCTATCTCCAGTTTACAGGGTATGCCTTGCTGTTACTGCAGACACACAGTTAAGCAGTAGAAAGGACTTTGCATGCCATCATTACTTCAGAGCTGTGATGTATCTTATATTTGATGCTGAATATGTCTTCGCCTTTTCTCTTCTCCAAATTTGCCTTACTCAGTTAAAACTCTTTAGATAGTACAGTGTTAGCAGGAACTATGGTAAAGACTGTTTTCCATTCTGTGGTTCAAGCCACCTCAGCCTTCTCATTCTTAGTAATATTTAATTCTCCAACTCATGTTAGATTATAAAAATAAATAAATAATGCCTTTACTTTAGATGCTACTTGTCCTAGATTTTGCAAGGAAAGTATCATTATGAATTGGCAAAAAATGTGATTCAGAAAAGCTTTCTACAAGGAAAAAGCTGTAATTTCATCACTCCTCCCTTGCAGTATGCCTCTGTAATTCTTAGATTGCCCCACTGTTGAGGTATCCTATCAGTATGCTAATGGGTCATTCTGAGGATTGACTTATGATAATTATCTATGCGCTCTCCCCAGAAAATGCAAGTGGCCTCATAATTTACTCTACGTGATTCTGAGAGGTACTTATTATGAATTGCTTGGCAGTGCAAAATTTCGCTGTTGGAAGAGAAAGTGCATGCCATCAAAATGAACCATTTACTCCTATGGAGCCAGTTGTGATGCAGGAAAGGTGTATTTGCTTTGATCATAGTACTAGGAGCATTAGTTAGAGAAATGAAGAGTATGGATGTGTGTGTTTGTGTATGTGTGCATGCATTAGTATCTACATCCCTGACTGTGAGAGCATAGGGAATACCTTTGTCAACATGATGCATGAGTTGCTAGGGAGAACACTTTCATCATTAGTTGTGACAGTGCTGGTGTCAGCTAAAATATGACTCAGGTAGATGCTATTGAGCTGAGAATGAGACCTTTCACAATGCAGGCTGCATTTTATCACTATTAAATTGATTGAGCTACCTGCTGTAGATATTTACCACGAGTGGTAAGCTTTTTTCTGAATCCCAAGGCCTGTCACCCTCTCTTTTGTGAAATGTCTAAATCTATTATAGGTTGATTATACAAAAAAATAGGCCTACTACATTGTGAATAGGAAATAAAGTGTCAAGTTTTAGATTCTGGCCAAAACATAGGTTTGCTATTGGAGAAGTATCAGTATAAAATTTAAGTATTTAAGTGAAACATTATTTAGTATAGAAATTTACATTCTAGTATTTTTATGAGTCATTAAAGATTTTTAATGTATATTTTTCTTTCTTCTTTATTTATATCTTAAGGATGAATCACTGAAGAGTAACTTTATTGATTGTACTTTAAGAATTTGCATTCTGTGCTTTATATTATCAGTGTTAAAGTTATTCTTCTAGCAGGTAGGTGGGCTGTCCCCGAGGAGCTTGCTTTGATCAACAACCTAGTTACAATAACACAAAACAGAAAAAAGCTCCATATAGCTTCAAAAAGGTCACCTAAGAAGAATTAAATGTAGTAACAATTCCATTGACTATAGTTCAAGATTAGTATCATTCAAGGGAAAGGAGAATAGATGAGAAGAACAACTGAATGAATTGCTCCCATGTATGTAGTCTGGAATGAGGAAGAATGCTTAAAGATGATGACAGGGTTTAGTTATCACAGGAAGGAGATGCATTCTCCAAATTAGGCATCACTAGTGGGAATTGCATCAAGAGAAGCTAACATCCATAGGATAATGTAGGTGAGATGATGGAACCAAACATTAACATCTCAATGTCTTATCTTTTATGTGGTATGTAAATGACACACACTGTATTTCAGACTCACATGCACACACACGCGCACACACACACACACACACACACACACACACACACACACACACACACACACACACAAACTCACACACACTTCATTCTGCTCTACACTTGATGACCCTGTCATTATGGCATGTCCATGCTGCTGTGTAAAAGTTGCCATGTCTGCACTGATATTCTGGCATTTGTTTTCTTATCATCTATCATTTTACTTTGTCATTTTGTCACATGCTGCTATATTGCAGTGTTCACCTGTATGATGTCAGTCTGTGGTTTACCACTGTTGGCTTATTCACAATCAGCCATGCAAAGACAGCACAGCAAGGAACAGGTGGAAAGATGCATGCAAGACCAAAAGTGAGTTTGTTTTCCATGGGAGAAATCATCTCTACTCCCAAAATGCAATGACCTCAAAACTGATTATATTAAGACAACTCCATCCATGGAGATTTTTCCCCATCCTTCCTATACAAAACAATAGCTCAATAAAATTTATGAAAACATTGCATCACAAAATCACATTAACAATGCTTGCCTACACATTGGCATCCCACAATCCAGAGCAGCAGTCCCAGACCACACTAATATACTTTACGTCCCTTTACTCTTAGCTGTAAACCCACCTTTTGTCTTTTGTCACTAATGCATGGATCACCAAACTTAAGTTTTGTCATCAGCACTAATAAATTCCTACAAGATGAATTAATCCAATGTCTTCATCTTATCTGAACCATTAGTATAAATCAGAGGCTGTGCACTCCTAATGACATTTCATATTCAACAAATACAGTCATTTACGCAAGTCCCATATTATGTGGAGATTCATCTAAAAGCACAAGAAAGCAATTCATATACTGTATGAAATACAAGTGCTTGTTTTCTCAAACATGCACTTCTGCCAGTGCTTTATACAGTGTTTTTAGAAAAAAGGATAATGCTACTTTATACTATCACAGTACTATTACCTTAAAAGGGATTCCAATAGCTTCTTTCAAAACTAAGGGCATGTATATAAGCTACTTTATTAATTGTGTCTTCATGTAAAGCTTTTTTGTTTGTTTAATTGCCATAACTACCTGCTATGTGCTAACTCTTTTTTCTCTCCTCCATGTTTGTCTCTCTTTCTCCCTAAAGTATCCTGCTCTCCATTGTGCTCTTCCTGATATAGTGTCTAAGAACCTACCTACCTGGTGACAAAGGACCCTATCCAATTATCTGCGGTCTCATCTAATAGCCTTATATTCCCTGCACCCTCTCTCAAGGAAGCAAAAAAAGTATGTGTCTAAGTCCTGCTTGTAAAACTGACTACCATCTACTATTTGCTTCAGGGGTTCTAAAGTACACTACAAGCCTGAACAGCCAGCAGCCTTTACCCCCCTCCTATCTACCCTGTATCCAACAAACCTCCTCTACTTTATAATACCCCCCTTTAATAGCTACCACTCCTTCCCTAGTTCTAAACCAGCTAGCTCCCTTACTTACTTACCTGCAATACTAGATCTGCCCACTAGGTGGCATCCTTATCCCATCCCTTATCTCCTGCTTATTCCTCTGTATTTCCTCTGTCATCACACTATATCTCTTAAGTTCTAGACTTGCTCTTTTTTTCTCTCTTACCCTTTACTTCAACTGTTTACTCCCACCTGTTTTTATCTCATAGACTCCTGATTTATATCTGATCTTTCCCACTCCTGACTTACCTAACTTACCTTCGGTTACCAGCATTGCTAATAGTTTCTTCTCTAGCTTCACCTTCACTTGTCTCTACCCGTTCCGTTTGCCCTGTGGGCTCACTCCGCTCCCCTACCCTACCCCCAATTCCCACCCACACCAGGGGTCCTACTCATACCATCTAACCACACCCCTTCTCTCTTCCCACCAATCACAAACCCTTCACCATTGGCCAATTAACTCCAATTCCCTCATTTCACTTACCACCCCCTATGCCTCCCACCACACCCTCCACCTATTTCCTTTCCACACCTAGTTCTCCACCTATTCCCTTTCCACCCTAGTATACCTCCAAGCCTATAACAGGAACCTAACAACATAATCTTCCAGATGTATAAGCTACACACCCCAGCCCTCTTACAGAGGTTACTCATACTTACACTTCTACCACCTCTAACTTTAGCTTACCTGCTAACCTATTATGAACACCCATTATATCCACACCTTCTCTACCCCAATAAGCTATGTACCTCTCCTTCTCTACCTATTTTCACTAACCATGTTAACATAACATCTAAACACAGCTATCTACTAGCAAAATACCATAAGATAGCCCACATTACATATGACTTTCCCAATCCCAGAAAATCTCTAACTCTATATAATAAATTCCCAAATCCTAGACTTCAAACACTACTCCTCTCTTTAAAAGATGGAGACATTCACCCAGACCGAGGCCCAACAACTGCTACTACCACTCAACTCCTCAACCCCAACCCCTCTACTATCCATTCCCTTACCAAACCACCTAACTCACTCTTATTAGCTCACCTCAACATACGTAGCATTAATAACAAAGTTGAACAGCTCCATGCACTCTTGGAAGTCTACTCCTTTGACATTCTTTTTTAACAGAAACTTGGTTAAAACCTGTAACTAAAGACAATGAAGTCATCCCACCCGGTTATAATATTTTGCAACTTGACCGTACAACCAAAAAGGGTGGTGGTGTAGCTATCCTATTTAAATCTGGTTTACAGATTACTACCTATGACTATAAACCACCTCAAGACTCCAACGCTGAAATTCTTATTACCAAGCTTCAACTTAACAAATTCAAATCCATTTATATTATCTGTACCTATCTTCCTCCTGGCCATAACATTGCCACCATAGAAAATATCGTTTGTTGGTTATCCCAAAACTTACCCCAAGAAGCCATAATCCTAGGTGATTTTAACATTGATTGGAAGTGTTGTTGTAGTAGCCACCCTACCAGAAAATATTATCCTTTTTGTTTTTCCACAAACCATTACCTCCCCTACCAGGATAAACAAGCCTAATAAGAATAAAAGTACCTTAGATTGGATTCTCATAAATAATCATCCCCAGACATATGAAGCTGGAACCCTCCCTGATGATGTAAGTGACCACTCACTAACCTACTTCATCAGGCTTAAAACCAATCTACCTAATCCAACCATATTTAGGACAATTAGAACCAAGAAACACTTCAACCCCGATCTCTTCCAAAGAGAACTAAGAGCATGTAACTGGTCTCCCTTAAAATACCTCACACTGGAGGAAGCTGTTAATTACCTTAATTCTAACTTCCTAGCCATACTAGACCACCATGCACCAACCCGCTCTATCAGATGGAGAACTAAACCTGCCCCATGGCTTTCAAAAGAAACCAGGCAAAAAATCCATCTCAGAAATAAATACTGGAATAAATCTTATTTAACTAAAAACCCAGTAGATCTAAAAAACTTCAGACAACTGAGAAATTAAACTAAAAAGGCTATACTGTCTGACAAAAGAAACTACTACCTACAATTCCAGCAGACTTACCATAATAAACCAAAAAAGTTCTGGGCAAGTATTAATCAATTACTACACCAAGGTCAATCCATCACACCAAACCCACAAGGCACAGACCAAGAGAATCCCAAGCAGACTGCTAATGCCTTTAATACCTTTTTTCACCGAGGCCATTCAAACTCTTGCCAGTCAGTTATCTACTCAGGACTTAACTATATCAAACTCTAACTCTAACCCACCCCCTCCATTTCTCTTCCAACCAGTCCCAACAACATATATTCCTACCCTTATCCAAAAACTGAAACCATGCACTCCTTCAGTAAACCAACTACCCACTGAATATCTACAAAAGGCAGCCAAATCCATTGCCTATCCCATTTCCATTCTCATCAATAGAACCATCAATGAAGGACACATCCCTAGAATATGGAAAATCTCCCATATTATCCCCCTTCATAAGGGTGGAAACTTTACTGAACTCTCCAATTACTGTCCCATAGCCCTACTGTCTCCCTTAGCAAAGATCATGGAAAAATGCATCCATAGACAATTGCTAGACCACCTAATCCAAATTAACTTACTTACCAACTCTCAACATGGTTTCAGACCTTCCCACAGCACTCCTACTGCCCTCCTTTCCTTTACTGACTATATCAACAAAAAACGTAACCTCAACATGCTTTCCTCTGCACTGTTTATAGATCTGTCTAAGGCGTTCGATATGGTAAATCACCAGATACTTATAAATATCATCAAATCCCTGTCACTAGATGCATTAGCTATAAAATGGTCCCAGTCCTATTTGGACAACAGACAACAGGCTGTGCTTTGGCATAACACTCTATCTACCCATCTGCCCGTTAAAATTGGTGTTCCTCAAGGGTCCATATTAGGACCTCTCCTATTTTCTATATTTATCAACGACCTTCACCTAGCAACCCCCCAAGCATGAATACAATACACAGATGATTCCACACTTATATGCTCAGCCACATCTATGTCTGAACTTCACTCCCTTACTCCAAAGGTGTTTAACACAGTTGAACAATGGTTTACACAATGCTGTCTCCTTATGAACCCCAAAAAACTAAACTCCTCCTTTTTACTCCTACTTGTAAGTCCCCCCAATAGACTTCACATTAACATCTAATAATGGTACTCACATATCCCCAGATCCAACTACCAAACTACTAGGTATCACCATAGATCACAACCTTAACTTTGACACTCATATTAACAATACTCTAAAATCTGTTAATAGAAAACTAGGCTCTCTCTACAGGATCAAACCCTTCCTCTCTCCTGCAGCTAGAATAACTATTGCTCACACCCATCTAATTTCTACTCTCCTCTATGCCTCACCAATATACACTAATCTCTCTAAAACAACCTTAATAAGATATAAAACTCCTACAATAATATAGCTAGATTTGCTACAGGTAACTCTTTCAGAACCCACCACTGTGTTAATCTAAAGCAGTTAGGATGGCTTGAATTACAAAATCAGCTTAAATTCCACCAACTTACCATTGCTCATAAAACCCTTTACCAATCTACCAATGCCCCTATACTATCTACCCTCATTATCCCCTACAACAATCTAAAGACCTTACGATTGTCACATAAACGTCTTGCAAATATTTGTAAATTAAACAACAGGGCTGGGGACTCTCTTTTCTGTAATACTGTTGGAAAATCCTGGAACCTTCTTCCTAGCAAACGTTCCTCTCTTCCCTCTATATCACTCTTTAAAAACAAGCTGAAACTTTTCCTCAGAACACACTGGTTGTGCCCCTGTACTAAACCTGACTGATCAACTAGCTTTCTTACTTGGTTCAACCTATCCTCCTTTTCTCAGTAATCAAGTCCCTTTTCTTAATAACAACTGACCTTGTCCTTCTAGATACTATTACTTACATCCTCAGAATCTCATTAAGGAGGCTACTTTTACTAATATATTGTATAAGTCAGCTCCTATTTTTTCTTTATGACTACTTGTATAGTAATATATTGTATAACTCAACTGCCATCTTATTTCTTTATGATGTATTGCAACTACATTTTGTATTGTACTAATTTTATCTGTATATTTTGCACTATGTTATGAACGAATGACGTCTTTGATCATTCTCTATACTGTACCTGCAATGTTCATTGTATTCATTCATTTTTGTATGTGTGATATTATTTTGTTTCCTTGGAGCTTATCTACCTGGGCCTCTACTGAAAATGGACATGTATCCAGTTAGACTAGCCCGGTCAAAAAATGTAAAATAAGTAAAATAAAAATGAAGATATGCAAACAGACATGAAATTCAACCTCAGATTTAAAAAATGGATTTGAAAGATCCAGCTGTAAGTCAGTTGTCTCAGCAGGCTCAGCTGGCAATACTTCACAGAATTGTAAGCAGCTAACACAGTGCTCCAGATTTTCCAGTAACATGCTGGGCAGATATCCCCAACTGAATGTCAAGACAACACTGACTTTGTACAAATGTAACAACAAAAGAGTATTCCAGAAAAAAAAAAAACAGCTGGCCATTTTTCATATAAGCAAAGCATGCCAGTTGTTAAAAGTGGATGTAGATCTATTCATGAACTCACTGAGAGTCCAACATGATGTATCAATAGTTTTTAAATGCTATCTCTATTATGTCTCTATCTTTCTATTCATGTTTGTGTGAGTGCATGTATGTGTAGTGAATTATGTTATTTTGTGTATCAATGCAATACACAAAAAAAAGAGATTTGTATTATATAATTTTTGTCGGCCCTGGATCACATTTTTCAGTGCAGCTGAGCTATAGTGACACAAATCTCAAGTGAGTAAAAAGTAATACCA
Source organism: Protopterus annectens (assembly GCF_019279795.1). Lineage (NCBI taxonomy): Eukaryota > Metazoa > Chordata > Ceratodontiformes > Protopteridae > Protopterus > Protopterus annectens. The sequence goes on from NC_056729.1 coordinate 524,884,306, forward strand.
TAAAATGCCAGCAGAACTTGAATACACCTGAACAGCTTTGCTGCATAGCTATATGCTTCTAAAGTGGCATGATTAGGGCATGTAAATGAACAACAGAAAAAAATGTAAGAAGCTAGTCATGCATAATGCACAGAAAATAATATGCAGTGTTTTGACACTGTATGAGTCTGGGGGCAAAAGCATCACAAATTTGCAAATCATACACCACTGCAATTATCAGACTGCAAACTCCAAAATAATAAACTTGTAAAGACAAGCTTTCAGCACCTCCCATGCCTGAGACTGCACTTGTATATTCTCTCTTAAATTATATATGCAATCATGAGATCACAGCATAACAGATAAAATAAAATGCTTGAGTTTTGACATTTCAGCATTTTCTTTTTTTGCTATCCCAAACAAAAAACAAACGTGTTCAAATAATCCGACAATACTTAAAACTTGATAAAACAACAAAAAAGCAGAAACAAGCTGGTAAAAAACGGCACGGACAATTTATTTACTGTAAGCGCTTTCAGCCAAGCAGATGCTCAGCCTTCATCAGACATAAAACAATTACCACAGGTCTCTATTTATATGAACAACGCACCTTATTTAGTAATTAATTAATTAACCAATCACAGTAATAAATCAATAAAAATATCTAAAAATATATAAGAAATGTATACAAAATACTACATTATAACCATTCTCAAAGAGGAAAAGGTAAATTATATAAAAATCACACCATTTCACTAGCATTCTTTCGGATGCAAAAACCTATATATATAACATATTAGTTTCCTAAAAAACTAGTTATGAAATAGACCATATTAACTAACGTAAACACAAATGGATTACAATCAAATAAATATGGTACAACTGCTTCAAGGCTTTAACTTTATTTAAAAGAGGGAACATCTCACTATGCTTCAAATTCAAAAAAGGCACATGGCTTTCCAGACATACTACAATGCTCAAATATATGTGATCACTTGTAAAGATAGGCAAATTAGTATATTTGAAATGAATGGCACTCCTAGATTACATTGCTGAGGCTGTCTGTGTCAACAGCAACATAAAATGCAGTTCAGCAGGGGCCACGAATATGATGTTACACGTAGAAGCATGTGTGGAGAATAGTCACAGTAACCTACACCAACATTTAGCATGTGTAGAGAATACCAGTTACAGTAACTTATACCCACATGTAGCATGTGTAGAGAATACCATTCACAGTAACTTAAGCCATCGTGTAGCATGTGTAGAGAATACCAGTCACAGCAACCTACATCAACAGTTAGCATGTGTAGAGAATACCAGTCACAGTAACTTATACAAACATGTAGCATGTGTAGAGAATACCAGTCACAGTAACCTACACCAACATTTAGCAAGTGTAGAGAATATCAGTTACAGTAACTTATACAAACATGTAGCATGTGCAGAGAATACCAGTCACAGTAACTCACACCAACATTTAGCATGTGTAGCGAATACCAGTTACAGTAATATACCAGCATGTAGCATGTGTAGAGAATACCAGTCACAGTAACTTACACCAACATTTAGCAAGTGTAGAGAATATCAGTTACAGTAACTTATACAAACATGTAGCATGTGCAGAGAATACCAGTCACAGTAACTTACACCAACATTTAGCATGTGTAGTGAATACCAGTTACAGTAATATACCAACATGTAGCATGTGTAGAGAATACCAGTTACAGTAACTTATACCAACATTCAGCATGTGTAGAGAATACCAGTTACAGTAACTTTTACCAACATGTAGCATGTGTAGAGAATATCAGTCACAGTAACTTACACCAACATGTAGCATGTGTAGAGAATACCAGTCACAGTAACTTACACCAACATGTAGCATGTGTGGAGAATAGTCACAGTAACCTACTCCAACATTTAGCATGTGTAGAGAATACCAGTCACAGTAACTTACACCAACATGTAGCATGTGTAGAGAATACCAGTCACAGTACAATACACCAACATGTAGCATGTGCAGGGAATACCAGTCACAGTAACTTACACCAACATTTAGCATGCCTAGAGAATACCAGTCACAGTAACTTACACCAACATTTAGCATGTGTAGAGAATACCAGTTACAGTAACTTACACCAATATGTAGCATGTGTACAGAATACCAGTCCCAGTAATGTATAAAAACATGTAGCATGTGTAGTGAATACCAGTCACAGTAACTTACACCAACATGCAGAATGTGTCGAGAATACCAGTCACAGTAACATACACCAACATGTAGTATGAGTAGAGAATACCAGTCACAGTAAACTGCACCAACATTTAGAATGTGTAGAGAATACCAGTCACAGTAACATACACCAACATTTAGAATGTGTAGAGAATACCAGTCACAGTAACTTACAGCAACATGTAGCATGGTTAGAGAATACTAGTCACGGTAACTTATACCAACATGGAGCATGTGTAGAGAATACCAGTCACAGTAACATACAACAACATTTAGTATGTGTAGAGAATACTAGTCATAGTAACCTACACCAACATTTAGCATGTGTAGAGAATACAAATCACAGTAACCTGCACTGACATGTAGAATGTGTAGAGAATATCAGTCACAGTAACTTACACCAACATGTAGCATGTGTAGAGAATATCAGTCACAGTAACTTACACCAAAATGTAGCATGAGCAGAGAATACCAGTCACAGTAATTTACACCAACATGTAGCATGTGTAGATAATACCAGTCACAGAAACTTTCACCAACATATAGCATGTGTAGAGAATACCAGTCACAGTAACCTACAGCAACATTTAGCATGTGTAGTCAATACCAGTCACAGTAACATACTACAACATTTAGCAAGGGTAGAGAATACCAGTCAAAGTAACTTACACCAACATGTAGCATGTGTAGAGAATACCAGTCACAATAACCTGCACCAATATTTAACATGTGTAGAGAATACCAGGCATAGTAACTTACACCAACATGTAGCATGTGTAGAGAATACCAGTCACAATAACCTGCACCAATATTTAACATGTGTAGAGAATACCAGTCACAGTTACTTACACCAACATGTAACATGTGTAGAGAATACCAGGCATAGTAACTTACACCAACATTTAGCATGTGTAGTCAATACCAGTCACAGTAACGTAATACAAAATTTAGCAAGGGTAGAGAATACCAGTCAAAGTAAGTTACACCAACATGTAGCATGTGTAGAGAATACCAGTCACAGTAACCTACACCAACATGTAGCATGTGTAGAGAATACCAGTCACAGTAACTTACACCAACATTTAGCATGTATAGAGAATACCAGTCCCAGTAACTTACACCAACTTTTAGCATGTGTAGTGAATACCAGTTACAGTAATATACCAACATGTAGCATGTGTAGAGAATACAAGTTACAGTAACTTATACCAACTTTTAGCATGTGTAGAGAATACCAGTCACAGTAACCTACACCAATATGTAGCACATGTAGAGTATACCAGTCAAACTAACTTGTACCAGCATGTAACTTGTGTAGAGAATACCAGTCATAGTAACTTACACCAACATGTAGCATGTCTAGAGAATACCAGTCACAGTATCCTACACCAACATGTAGCATGTGTAGAGAATACCAGTCACAGTAATCTACACCATCATGTAGCATGTGTAGAGAATACAAGTCACAGTAACTTACACCAACATTTAGCATGTGTAGAGAATACCAGTCACAGTAACTTACACCAACTTTTAGCATGTGTAGAGAATACCAGTCACAGTAACCAACACCAACATTTAGCATGTGCGAGAATACCAGTCCCAGTAACCTACACCAACATTTAGCATGTGTAGAGAATACTAGTCACAGTAACTTACACCAACATGTAGCATGTGTAGAGAATACCATTCACAGTAACCTATGCGAACATGTAGCATGTGTAGAGAATGCTATTCGCAGTAACCTACACCAACATTTAGCATGTGCAGAGAATACCAGTCACAGTAAATTACACCAACATGTAGAATGTGTAGAAAATACCAGTCAGATTAAACTACACCAACATTTAGCATGTGTAGAGAATACCAGTCACAGTAACCTACACCAACATTTAGCATGTGTCGAGAATACCTGTCACAGTAACTTACACCAACATGTAGCATGTGTAGAGAATACCAGTCACAGTAACCAACACCAACATTTAGCATGTGTAAAGAATACTGTTCTCAGTAACTTACACCAATATGTAGCATGGTTAGAGAATACCAGTCACAGTAACAAACACCAACATGTAGCATGTGTAGAGAATATGATTCACAGTAACCTACATAAACATTTAGCATGTGTAGAGAATACCATTTACAGTAACCTACACCAACATGTAGCATGTGTAGAGAATACAAGTCACAGTAACCTACACCAACATGTAGCATGTGTAGAGAATACAAGTCAGAGTAAACTACACCATGTAGCATGTGTAGAGAATACAAATCACAGTAACCTATACCAACATTTAGCATGTGTAGAGAATACCAGTCACAGTAACCTACACCAAAATTTAGCATGTGTACAAAATACCAGTTACAGTAACTTACTCCAACATTTAGCATGTGTAGAGAATACCAGTCACAGTAACTTACACCAACATGTAGCATGTGTAGAGAATACCAATTACAGTAACCTACACCAACATTTAGCATGTGAAGAGAATGCCAGTCACAGTAACTTGCACCAACATGTGGCTTGTGTAGAGAATACCAGTCACAGTAACCTACACCAACATTTAACATGTGTAGAGAATACCAGTCATAGTAACCTACACCAAAATTTAGCATGTGTACAAAATACCAGTCACAGTAACTTACACCAACATGTAGCATGTGTAGAGAATACCAGTCACAGTAACTTACATCAACATGTAGCATGTGTAGAGAATACCAAAGTAACCTACACCAACATTTAGCATGTGAAGAGAATGCCAGTCACAGTAACTTGCACCAACATGTGGCTTGTGTAGAGAATACAAATCACAGTAACCTATACCAACATTTAGCATGTGTAGAGAATACCAGTCATAGTAACCTACACCAAAATTTAGCATGTGTACAAAATACCAGTCACAGGAACTTACACCAACATGTAGCATGTGTAGAGAATACCAGTCACAGTAATCTACACCAACATTTAGCATGTGTAAAGAATAGCAGCCAAAGTAACCTACACCAACATTTTGCATGTGGAGAATACCAGTCACAGTAACCTACACCAACATTTAGCATGTGTAGAGAATACCTTTCACAGTAACCTACACAAACATTTAGCATGTGTAGAGAATACCAGTCACAGTAACCTACACCAACATGTAGCATGTGTAGAGAATACAAGTCACAATAACCTACACCAACATGTAGCATGTGTAGAGAATACAGGTCACAGTAACCTAAACAACATTTAGCATGTTTAGAGAAAACCAGTCACAGTAACTTACACCAACATGTAGCATGTGTACAGAATACCTGTCACAGTAACCTACACCAACATTTGGCAACTGCAGAGAATACCAGTCACAGTAACTTACATCAACATGTAGCTTGTGTAGAGAATACCAGTCTCAGTAACCAACACCAACATATAGCATGTGTAGAGAATACCAGTCACAGTAACCTACACCAAAATTTAGCATGTGTAGAGAATACCAGTCACAGTTACTTACACAAACATGTAGCTTGTGGAGAAAATACCAGTCACAGTAACTTACACCAACATGTTGCATGTGTAGAGAATACCAGTCACCTAAACTTAGACCAACATGTAGCATGTCTAGAGAATACCAGTCACAGTAACTTACGCCAATATTTTGCATGTGAAGAGAATACCAGTCACAGTAACTTACACCAACATGTAGAATGTGTAGTGAATGCCAGTCACAGTAACTTACTCCAACATGTAGCATGTGTAGAGAATACCAGTCACAGTAACTTTTACCAACATGTAGCATGTGTAGAGAATATGATTCACAGTAACCTACATAAACATTTAGCATGTGTAGAGAATAAAAGTCACAGTAACTTACACCAAAATGTAACATGTGTAGAGCATACCAGTCATAGTAACCTACACCAACATTTAGCATGTGAAGAGAAAACCATTTACAGTAACCTACATCAACAGGTAGCATGTGTAGAGAATACCAGTCACAGTAACTTACACCAGCATGTAGCATTTAGAAAGAATACCAGTCACAGTAACCAACACCAGCATTTAGCATGTGTAGAGAATACCAGTCTCAGTAACCTACACCAACATGTAGCACGTGTAAAGAATACCAGTCACAGTAACTTACAATAAAATTTAGCATGTGTAGAGAATACCAGTCACTGTAACTTTTTTTATTTATTTTTTATTTTACATTTGTTTACCGGGCTAGTCCAACTGGATATATGTCCATTTTCAGTGGAGGCCCGGGGAGAAAAGCTCCGCTATAAACTACTAAAACAAGTTAAGCTTATACAAAAAGAAATTAAAATAATGCAAAATTAAAAGGATATAAAAACAGTATTTATGAAACGTAACATATCCAACTGCAAGTTGTAAAAGCATCAGAGTACACAATGCGGCTTGGTGTAGAGCAAAATAATGAGTA